>NW_028141268.1:0-111600 GCF_030444845.1 Prenolepis imparis
AAGCAGAAGCAGTGGTATCAACGCAGAGTACTATTTCGCCGCTTTAGATCGCGCGTACGACTTCCCCGACATATCTTATTGTTAGTTATTGTAATTTCCGATTCGTAATACTTTGATTTTTTTTTACGTGAGTATTGTATAATGGGAAAACCTCTCTTGTCTTGGCCTTCGACTCGCGCTGAGTGAGTAAGTTGTAAAGTCTCGTTGTCGAACCTCCTGATAAATTAAAATCATTCGCGCAATATTGTTCCCGGCACTCTCGTGACTGTTGTTGTGCCATAATTATTAACTTCTGTTCCGTACAATATCGAAACGTGTTGTTTCATAGTTCTTATCTTAGATTAGCTTGCGAATAATTGATATTAATCTGTAATTGTCACTTTATTTTCTTTTGCTCATTATTATTCTCTGTTCTGGAAATTATTGATTCTATTGTTCACTTAATTCTTTTTATTTCTTTCTATTTTTTTGTAATAAATTTTGATTATTATTTTTGTTACCTATCTCGCGTCTTTTTTATTTTTTTTTGTCTCTTCTCCACGCAAACTTATAATTCTTGTGTCTGTCCTTTCTCGCGATTTTTGATATCTCCGAGTCTAATAATTTCGCGGCAACATCACCCTACCCCTCTACTGTTAGGAGAGCTAACCGGCCTGTAGCAGTATTTCGGCCAAGGTTTGGTGTTTGGTTATCGTTTCGAGAATTGACGCGTGGAAGACCACGTCTGACGCCCAATTTTAATTATTTAAAGTATCGCGAAGATTACGACCTTTTTCTCTGCTGTGGTACGCGCAGAACGCCCGACATCCGAGTTCCTCACGCGCGAATTTAGATAATCTCTTTTTTGATGACGGCCCTTGCTCCGTTCCTTTGATTTAATCAATTACAAGAAAAGTCGTCACAATATATATGAAATTTTATTCATTATCTTTTATTTATTATTTATTACCTTTTACAAAATCTATTTTTTTTTTTTAACTCCTAATGAATATTGCCATCTGCCACATTTAAGGGCATTTATCGATAAGTATATATAATATCGAACTCCAGACATACTCGGTAGGAATCCAACGATTCCACCTACTTATACATATATTATAATTTACTAGTTCAAGAATAAATCTTGAGGGAGTTTATGTTTTAATCTACGTTTGCTACAATTAGAGGTAGCAAGGTTACTGGCGAGTGTGTTTGGATGGTTTTCGAGGCGAGATTTATAACTTAACGCCATTCTTCTTATCTCCTCCTTGACAGTCGGGATATTTAGGTCTTTGTGTAGGTTGTCATTGGTTATATACCACGGCGCATCTACTATTATTCTTAGTATTTTCGTCTGAAATCTCTGTATGATTTCTATGTTGGAAACAGCAGCAGTGCCCCAAAGTTAGATTCCATAAGTCCAGATAGGTTTAAGTAACAAAATCTATCAATGAACAAAATATTTGAGATAACTGAGTAAACTAAAATAATAAAGTTAAATATTCAGATGTTAAAGATAATGTTAAATAATAAAATATTGTTAAAATATATTAATGAACACTAATATTTGAGATGAAACAAAGTAAAATAAAATAATCACTAGTAATGCGGAAAAAACAATTCCGCGAAGCCAATTCCCTCATAAAATAACTAATACGTTCTGTTGTGAATTCTCGCCAGGTGGAAAAAAAAGCTGTTGTCACTCTAATATTTTCATATGCCGAAAACCCGAGCTCGCTGGATTTTCCTGAGCCGAGAACGAGCCGTTTTAAAAATACGAAGAAGAAATTATGAAAAGTATAAGAGGGGATTAATTATAAAGTAAAATATTTAGATGTTGAAGGTATTGGGGAATGTAATGATGCATGCATTGTTGATGACAATGGCGATGACACTATTGCATAAATGGGAGTTGGTGTTGCAGAATAGTCTGGAATACTTGAATAATGTCTATTATTTGCTTGCAATTGTCTTTGTTATTCCATTATTTTATTTTATTTTATTTCCTGGATAATTGAAAAAATTTAGCTTTTTGGTATATTAAGGAAATATGGACTAAGATTTTTAAAAATGGGAGCAAGTCCTTTAAGAAAAGTGTCAACAGGATGCAGAATATTTGTTTTTTTCTTATTTTTGTCTATTATGTACTTCATTAAGATAGATGCAGCGCTTTCTGGTGCTTTTGATTTTGTTGCCTAATCGAAGATATGGGTTTACGTTTTGTATGATCAGGTGTTTCCTCTGGCCTTTCGTTATCTTCATTAGAAACTGTTTCAATGGTTTTGTTATTGTCTGCTTCTGCATTATTGCCATCTATTGAATTCCACTTGTGTTTCCACATCTTGACTTATATTAGACACAATATCGCGTTCCTTAAAAAAACTACTCAAGAAACTTAATTGATCTTTGTATTTGTATTTATTTATTTTTACAATAGATTGGCCACTTGTTATTACTCTTTTTTTCAAAGATTTATCTCTTATATTAATAATTATCTCTTATATTATTCTACCGAGTCTTACAGATACAGACTAAAAAAAAGTTTTAAGAATAATATACATAGAATAATATATATAAATAAAAAAATTATGAAAAATAAATAAATGTAAGTAAAAAATAATAAATAAGTAAATAATAAATATAATGATGTTTATAATAAAATAGAATAAATATAATAATGTTTATAATAAAGGTAAATATTTACGTAAATATTATATATTTTTGTAAAATAATATTTATAGTAAGTAAAATTACTTTGTTGATTAAGCTCTTGAGCAATACTTTTTTATATTTTTTTTTATGGTTTCCATTCAGGTATTTCGAGTGCGACAGATCATATAGTTCGACGTGTTGTCGTACTAATTCAATTAATTTCTCATTGTTCATTTTTTGTTTTTGATGTCGCGGACTAATGCAAATGACACAAAAAAAAGTTGAACGCTATACGGAAGTGTATTTGTACATATCAGCATCGGCACGTCCGAAAATCTCGTCGCGAACGATGTCGGCGATGCCGGGACAGACATTGAGGGTACGAATACAGTATAAATACTTGCATTTAATCATATGGGATCGAATCTAGCATCCGTGCACGGACGTGCACTGATGAAAATATCGTTTCCATTAATTTTATATTACATATTCTTGTAATTCAGTATCCGTATCAGTACGGAACGGATCACGGATACAATACGGATGTATCTGAATCGTCCTTTAAACTTATCTGAAAAGAGATGAAGATATGTTATCTGTCGGATAAAATTTACCAAAAAGTTGGAACAATCTGTCTTTAGTCTTTTAAACCATAAAAAAATCTTCAAAGAAGAAAAAAACACGCCGAGTATGTAAAAAGTTTAACATTGTATGCAAATATGATTTTGTAAAAATTTTCGAAGTTTGAAAATAAAATTTAAAAACATATTTAGAAAATGTGCAGCTCAAAAATAAATAAAATTAAGAAAATTTAATTTATAATTAATAAAATTAAATAATATTAATAATGTATATTTAACTATAATACTTATTAATAATATTTAACAATATGATATAAAGCAGCTCTTCATAAAATAGTGAATATAAATTAGAAAGGATAATGGCATATACATATATGTATAAAGTATACATACCTTTCTCTCTAATTGTTTTTTCTTCTTCTTCCTCTCTTCATTGTCTTCTTTATCTCTATTTTTTTAAATTAAATTAAATTTTTTTAATTAACTAATATACTGCAATCACTATTTTAATATACACTATTAACCTCTCGATATACGTTTGAACTGTCAAAATGCATCGCTCAATCGTGACAGGTTTACACTCACACATCTGCACACTCACATAATGTAATTTTATCTCCTATTAAGGTGTACTTGCAATAATCATCAAATGAATATTCGTACATGCACGTTGTGAGTGATACCTTGAAAGACAAAATCGCTTTGAATGTGTGCGTGCGAAGTATGTACGTGAGATCTGAAAACTGAAAGTCTTAAAATAAAATGTGAAAAATTTCAATATTTCGGTTGAAAATTTTCGAGTTCTCAGGACTGACTGCACCAATCATCTTCAAACTGGTCGCAATCGAAAGCTTATATTCATATTATAAAGCGAAATGTCATTAGATTTTTTATTGTGGCTTTAGTTCTGAAAATATTTTAACAGAAAGATCATTTGACAGGAAAACTCCGGATAAGCTACGTACTTGGTAGCGGCGCGATAGCTCTGACGTTAGTCTCAATCTCATTTTATTAATATTTTAATAAAATAAAATTAATAAAATTAATTCTTTTAATACTCGGCGGCACGCCGCTACCGCGTCGCTTGATGTAACATAAATCTCTTTAAAATATTATATTTATTTATTACATTTTTATTACGTTTAACTAAAAATGTTAATTTTTTAATATAATAATAAATATCGAAATAAAAATATGTGTGTGTTTGGATTACATATATCAAATAATTTATGAGAAGAAAGAATATTAAGTATTTTTTTTTTACCATTATACTTGTTATTATTGCCAATTCAAATCTTTTTATTATTTTGTTAGAAAAAATCTTTCGTATTCTTCTTTTTACTCATGTATCTTATATTTATTTAATAATCGTAAATCAATTACCTTAAATTAAAATAAAAAATAATTTAGCACCAAGACGCACAGCAGCAGAATTGTAATACATAACACTGATCTATAAAATGCCAGAATATATTCAGATTATAAAGCAATGTTTTAAATAATTAATAAACCAAATTATTACAAGCAATTAAATTTTTATTTTATCTATTTCTTCCGTTCATAAATAAAATACGTAATTACATAAATTCGAAGAAAAAATTTGTTGAGGATTTACTTAATATAATGATAATTTAATGGCTTTCTTAATTTAACCTAATATAATGATAACTTTCTCACATCATCACCATAGAGTTCTCAGTCCGAAGACTGATTGGACGCGTATCTCCATCCTTTCCTATCCTGAACCAATGCATGCATCATGCATCTCCCTAAAGATGGAGCAACCCATGACTATTGCGAGCAGTAATCTAGTCTGGGCCTTCCCCTGCCTCTTTTTATTCCTATCGCCGCTTCTAATATGTCACGAACTTATCCTTTGTGTCTCAGCAAGTGTCCTATCATCCTATCTCTCCTATTCCTTATCGCATTCCATATTGCTTTCCTCCTTCATTCTTTCTAATACTTCTCTATTGCTGATCCTATCTATCCATGATATCTTCATCATGCGCCTGTAACAACACATTTCGAATGCTTCCAATTTTTTTTTTATCTGCTTCCGCCACAGTCCACGTTTTGCAACCGCATAACCGTACAACTTTCTCATATTAAATAAAAATTTAATATATGTATATATACAGGGTCCCATAGGAAAATGCTGAAACTAATCAGCTGTCATTTTCTAATGCATGCAGTTATTGAGAAAACAAAAATTGTGTTGAAAAGAGGAAAGTCTGCAGTTTTTAATGGATATAAATAAAATGTTTGTATATCACTTTATTTTATTGATGAAAAGTAATGAAAAAAGTGCTAATAATCACATATGTAAACTAATGATAAATATTTTCGAAGTGCGCACCGTCTAAATTGTATACAAAATTCTATTCTTTTACGAAAACTCGTAAAAACTTTTTCTAACATGTCATTTTTAATGTTATTGACGATTCTTTTAGAATAGAACTGCAATAAGTCCATATTGGTGTCTAATATTATAAAAGAAAGAAGGATTACGCATTTTTTTCTAATTTACTCCATCTTTTTACATAAGATACGTCGATGACATCATATTGACGGCTCCTCCTTCTCTTTATAACCACATACTAAATACTTTTAATTCGTTCCATCCCCGCCTACAATTCACGGTAGAAATTGGGAAAGATGATAAATTAAATTTTCTTGATCTAACTCTAAATTTGAAAAATAATAATATCTCCTTTGATTGGTTCCACAAAGCAACTTTTTCCGGCAGATATTTAAACTTTTATTCTCAACATCCCATCTGCTAAAAACGTGGCACCATAATAGATTTAATCGACAGAGCGATATTTCTATCTCATCCATCATGTCATCAAAAGAACCTTGAAATGTGCATCAGAATTTTATTAATTAATGACTATCCTTTAGAATTTATCTTCAGAACGATATGAAATCGCTTAAAAACAATATTCAACAACAATTACTTAAATAAAAAGAACAACATTTGTAAACAGAACGAAGAGCGAAATTTCTTCTTTATTATACCGTATGTTCCCACTATATCGGAACAATTCAAAACCATCACAAAAAAGATCATCACTAGAATCGCATACACGGGACTTAGTAAGATGCGCAACATCATAAAAGTCCACAAAGACCCACTAGAAAAGGCACATTGCATGAATGTAGTTTATAAGATAAACTGTAATAATTATGACGCCTCTTATGTGGGTCAAACCAGCAGACAGTTACATACAAGAATTATTGAACATCGTAACCATATTAAAAGAAATACAGCAAATCGTTCTGTCATTACCGAACATAGGCTCGAATTTAACCATGATTTTAATTGGGACGAAATACAAATTTTAGATAGCGAACCTATTCTTGAAAAAAGACTCGTCTCCGAAATGCTATATATTAAGAGACAAAAAACAGCCTAAATTCACACACAGATACAGAACTATTACCATCTTCTTATTTTACTGTAACTAATAGATTGCCTAAGATATAAAAAAGAGAAAAAAAGGGGAAACATCTTCATGTGTTAGTCCTTTATTAAATATCTAGCATATTATAGTGTTTTCTTTTTTTTTTCTTCTCTTTTTCTCGTGACTTTCAGTTTTTAATTAAAACATTTATTTATTGTTTATACACTTAACTTTTATTTGACTATTATTCGTTAGCTGACTCCTTTGACTTTTACATAATGTACCGGTTTGTCATGTTTATCCTAGATTTAATTTAACCACTCTCCCCACGATGAGTGATATCAGTAACCGAAAAAAACTTGGTCTCTAAGAATATTAAACATTTAGTATGTTAATGCGATCGTTCTGCTACACTTTAGACAACTCCACACTCCCGTTACAATTTTCGACCCTGTACAATAATGAGATCTACAAATTTGTAAGTTATTTTGATTCGTTCTTTTTTGTTATATAATACATAAACAAATTTTAACATTTACAATAAGCTTACTTCCATAAAAAAGTGAATTTTCACCTACAGATTTTACGACATGAATATATTTCTCATTATCGACTTCCTGGGCTTATCTACCCAGTGAAAAAATAACGTCGAGATTAGCTGAATATAATATGGAAGGTAGCAGTCTTTCACGTCTTGAACATCACAAACTAAATTTCGTGTAATAGACAGTCAATCTTTTAATTGTATGCGCTGAAGAAGGCTCAAAGAGAAAGAGCCGAAACGTACGCTATCATCGCTATGTATCATTATCTATGTAAACTATCTTTATATTAAAGTTTACTCATTTAAATAAATATGCGCCTTATTAACTGCGCCCGGGCTCTCATCGCCAACTCATTTTGAGACTCTAATTAGTTATATAGTAATATATTTTAAGCAATAAATAATAAATTAAATAAATTATAATGCTTATATATTATTCACCTTTCCTCCTCGTTTGCTCTACCGTTGTCAGTTACTGTCCTCTTTTTCTCTTTTATTCTTCCATTTCTATTTTCTCATAGCATTTATTCGCGAAAACACAATTACGTGTACACTAATCAACAACAAAAACGTCAATAAATTTGCAAATGTCATTACATTATCTCTCAAGATACGATCATGACAAGTACGTAAATATTATTTAATTACACATTTTCTACAAACATAAGAATTATCAACTTGCGCAATTAAATTAACTGTCACGTTTGATGACTCGTAAGAATACGGCTATTTAAAATTAAAGACTATAATATCGGGAAATTTATGATATATACTGATTACTCATATGATAGATTTAGATAGAATCGCATAAAATACGTGAACAAAAATTTCACGAATATTATTACTATAACAATATGTTGATATAACATGCCTTACTTGAATCATTTTAATTAATCATTGATTAATATATTAGTCTTTCAAATTCACAATAAATGTCGCGAATTTTTTATTATATGATAATAGACGAAAAATTCAAAACTCAAGGTGCAAAATATATTCGAGTTTGAAAATATTCAGAGATGTAATATTATAATATTGCAATAAAACTATTTATAATTCCCATTTTCCAATCGCTACATGATTTCTACTTCAAATTAATACATTATACGAAATATATGCGAAAGATAAATAGGTATCTGTCGTTCACCTTTACGCATTGCTTATCGCGAAAATTAGTTAATCGTACGAACTGATAAATTACTACTTGTAGTAATCATAATAGATAATCGCCTTTAATATTTCTTGTTATTTTTCGCGATCGCATCTCGAAAGGTCATACACCTCTATCGTGCGAATTAAGGCCGCAGATAAACAATATCGCTCTATGCTTTATACGAGGTAACAATTTTTATTGTTATTATAGATTCTTTAATATATTACGAAATAAATGCATGGAGAATATTATGTCTCTTGAATTTCAAATTAATTATTAATAAACGCTTGACGTATCACGATATGTCGTTCCTTTAAACACTCGATCTTGCGATTCATATCATATTGCACATTATCTATCCAAAAATAATTAGCAAATTACATTTGAATCTGTGAAAAGTTTAAACTGTAAGGCAAAACGTTATGTTTAAGCATATTTAAATAATATCAACCATCGCTTGTAAATGTCGCAATAAAATAAACAATAATTTATAATTATAAACAAATAAGCAAATAATTTATAATTTCCATCTTTTGTGCTTACTATTTTAAATGAATGTATCGCGAGAAATATTTGTCTCTATAAATTGTCATCTCAATACTCTTATAATCGCGAAAGTTAATTAATTGCGCAAACTGATAATCTCTAATTATTCTCTCGTGTATAATGGAAGGGGGGTGGGGGTTTGTGCAAAATTATTTAATTTAATATTTTTTATTTTATGCTTAGCTTTTACTCCAGGATCAACGACGTCAATAGCTCTTTAACGTTTGTTTTTCTTTACTTAAATTTTTTAAACGGATTCAGCAAAACTGTTTCTTTTAATTTGCAAGGGGGGGTTTAACCTCCCCACCCCCCACGATCCGCCAGTGCATATATATATATATATATATATATATTTATTCGATTTCATCTAGGATTTTATATAAGTTCAAAAATCCCGTACTAATCATATAAAATTGATTCTTAGTAAGATCAATTGGTTTTCTTATATGTTGTAGCTTATGATCTGCTGAACAAAAATGTAATAGGCTCAAAGCTAAATAATAGATGGTTACTGATTTACAGCTAATCAAACACGAAAAATTAGGACTTTGCGAGTTGTTTGACTGGTTGTAACTTGTTAAGTAACTGTCCATTATTTAGCTTTGAGGCTATTACATCTTTTTATCAGAATGCCTTAAACTACAACATATCAAAAATTTAACCAATTCCACTGAAAGACAAAATTCTATGTATTTTGTACAGGGTCTTTTAGTCTCAAAATAGAAACGGAACTTATAAATATATGCAAAAACATTTACATCTGTTTTAAAAATGTATCTTTGTATACTTAAAATATATACATATATATAGTTTAACTATACTAGAGAATCAAATAATATGTATTATAAATTATCTTGGTACGACAGTCGTTTATATCTGTTCTCAAGACATCAATTTGTAAACTTAAAAATCTTTCTCTTCCTATCTTATATATAGATGTAATGCACTAGGAAACACATAGCTCTCAGACCTCTGACTAACATCACTTATCTAAGTTATCTTATCCGTATAATTATACTCATACTTTAAAATTTCTAAATGGAAACTAGAAAAAGAATTCATCCCACAAGTAGAAGCCTCAGTTTAGAGAAGTCGACAGTTGTTGCAAATGAGGTGTGTGTGTGTGTGTGTGTCATGTGGAATGCATGCGGGAGAAAATGTATAAGTGGGAAAATTACATGATTGAGAAGTAGCGGAGTTGCACTTTATTAATGCTCGTAAAAAAGCGACGCGCGAGATTTTCGCCTCTCTCGGCCCGCGAGCCAATCATGCTCGCCCGTGCCCCCTCGATAGCGCGGTGCGGCGATAGCCGCGCTCTCGCAGCGACGGGTTAGACCGACCGATGCCGTTCGAGCGCACAGGATCAACCGCCCGCGAGCAAACAAAATATATATACAAAACAACCTTGCCCTCCGACTATCCGAATGCTCACCGCCATATAATCTCACTATATAAAACGGTGATCTAATCCCGCGGAACATTCTGGAAGGTCGTCGAGATAAACATATGAGCTCGAGGCCGAGTATGACCCTCTGCGCGGCAGTCGATCGTCGCACACACATCGATCAGCAGCTCGCAAAAAGTATCTCTAACGCTTCCGTCGGATACCGCGTAACGTTCTGTTCGCCGTTTGCAAGGCCACCGTTCGCGCACTAATAAACTACTGTAGAACTTGTAATTTTTTGTAAATATAAAAGTGGTTTGTAAGAAACTTTAGAATATTGCCCGAACACGCTCCGCTTCACCATTCCTCCGCTCACTATTGCTGCACGCGCGATTTCGAGATCGCACAACAGTCGTGAAAGGATAGTGTGCGTATCCTGTAAAATGTCGTTAAAATCAATTCTAATAATGTCGATCCTATGGATCATCGCTGATGCTGCTCGCATCCTTGTGATTTTAGTGGAGCCATCTCACATGCAGCCATCAGGTTTTTTCTTTATTATATAAAGAATTTTATCATTTTATTGTAAAATAATATTTTGTATATGTATAAGCTTCCTTAAAGCTTTCTTAAACGACGCCAGTGTTTAAAGGATGCATCTATTTTTAGATATCTTTAAAATTTTGTGAATTTTTGCCAAATAAAATAAAATAAAATACATATTGAGAAATTATTTTTTTTAATTTTATTATTTAAATGAATAACTTTGAACAGAATAATAGAATAGAATAATAATTTTAAAAGTTGTCTTTAACTTAACTTTCCTTAACGCGTAATTATATATATATAGTTTTAAAAAAGACATTTATATTACATTTAAATTTTTATTTCTTTATATCAGAGGGATCCAGACCGAAACAAAATTAGGGTTCGGTTTCTGTTACGGGGTTTAATAAAATATTTAATAACTGTTCTGGTTCCAGTTTTGGTTTTTTGATAAATAAAGGAAACCGAAACCGTTTAAATTACGATTTTTTCAGTTACAATTCCGATTTTTAAAATTTTTACTTTTTATTTTTCTAATTAAATTAATTTCTAAATTATATTACTTTAAAAAATTATTATTAATTTTTATGAGATATAAATAAACAGCACTTTATATTATACAAGAAAATATATATATGTATCTATATTATATATATATATATATATATATATATATATTGTTACGTCCCTGGTTTTCTTCCCCTGAGCGCCTTCATTTTCATCCCCCGAGTATCATCGCTAGGAGTATTGTTTATTAACAACCGGGTGCGGATGTTTTTCCGGCGCCATATTTAGATTTGGTCTAGCCGATGCATCGAGCGAACGCTACGAGACCTGATTACTATTCTTTTTCGCATTCTGAATGCATATATTATTATATTTCGTCGCATTCGTGTATTGGATCATTTTATTAAAGATCCTTTCTTCCTTACGCGTGTTAATTCATTTCGTGCGCGTGTGAGAGTGAGTGAGTGCGAGAGACGTCCTTTTGCGAGATATTGCAAAGGTCACCCCGAGGACGTAACATTTTGGGGGCTCGTCCGGGATCGAACGAACAACGAGCTACGAAGGATTTGAGAGATGGCAATACAACATTCGCCGAGGAAAACCCGATCGCAAGCTCCGTCTCGAGACACCGTCAGCGAGGAGCCGACGGAACACACGTCGACGCAGGGAGATCTCTTGCAGACTGCAATGGAGGAGATTCGTCAGCTGCGAGAGGAGCGTCGGGAACAACAAATCCGCTTCGAAGCGGTGTTGCAACAACGCGACGAGGAGCTGCGGCAGTTGGAGCAGAGAATCGCTTCGCGGGAAGACACACAGCTAAGTCTTTCCGAGAATAGAGCTTGCGGAGATTTTTCCGAAAACAGGGTTTCCGCGGATGTAATTCCCGAAAACGATTTGCGCGCGAAAATAGGCTTTAAATTAAAGCCCGACGTTTTTGACGGGAAAGTTCCGCTGCGAGAGTTCCTCTCGCAATTTCTTTTAATCGCGCGTGCAAATAATTGGGACGAATCGACTAAAACAGTAGCTTTGACCGCGAGTTTGAGAGGGAAAGCGCGGACTGTCTTAGAAAATATAGAGAATTTTGATCATTTAAATTTTTCAGAATTAAAGTCGAAGCTTGAGCTTCTTTTCGGGGAGGGGAATTTAACCCAAAATTACTACTCGCTGTTCACTAATCGTAGATAAAAGTACGGAGAAGATTTAGCCTCTTTCGGTGCCGAGTTAGAAAGACTGTCGCGATTAGCATATCCGGAGTGTCCTTTCGCGGTGAGAGATAAAATCGCGTGCGCGCAATTTGTTTCGGCTCTCTCCGATGGTTTCTTGAGGACTCTCCAATTAGAGGGAATAACCTCCTTAAATTTGGCCGTTGAGAGAGCAAAAACAGTGAAAATAATACAGGGAGAAAATTTCGAAAAGGGAAGAGAAAATTTCGGAAGATTTAATAGAAATTTTGGAGAATCGAATTTTTATCAAAAGGCGGAGAGGAGCGGCGCGCGGAACGGAAACGAAAACGCGCGGAACGGAAATGACGCGCAGAAAGATGTCGGAAAGAAAAATCCTTCGGGAGGGAAATCGCGAGGAAATAATTTTTCCTCGAAAGGGAAAGAATGTTGGACGTGTGGAAAAACAGGACATTTTCGATCTGAATGTCCTGAAGAAAAGGGAAACGCGGTTTAGTTGAGCTGCGCGGGGTGCGCTCGACTTACTCACAAACCCCAAAAAATCGATTTATAGATTTTAGTATCGGTAGAATTAGGGAAAATAATTTCTATTATAATGGAAAGATAGATGGAAAGAAATGTTCTTTAAAGATAGACACGGGCTCCGATATTTCCTTGTTAAATAGAAAGTTGATAAATAACAATATTTAAGGTTAGAGAAAAAGGTTAGAGTTAAAAATTGTAATTTAAAATATCCAACAGGAGAAAAAGTAATAATCGAATTTCAAGTTGAGGTTAGAGTAGAAGTTGGAAAATATTCTATTTTGATTCCCATGTTCGTTGCTGACATAAATGACGATTGCCTATTAGGACCCGATTTTCTTAAGCAAATTAATTTAGAAAATATTTTTGATTTTGAATTTAACAAAAAAGAAATAAATAAAGTTTATAATTGTTCTCGGATTGAAAATTCTTTTAAAATTCCATCTATCTTAAAGGAACTTTTTGAAAATAATTCAACCAATTTGGAAAACACACAAGAAGAAATTTTCGCTGACATTTTGAATAATTTTTGCGATGTATTCTCTGAAATTATTGTGGCTGGCAATTGCAATGTTGTTGAACATGTTATCAATGTAAAAGACTCTCTCCTCATAAAGCAGGTATCTCGTCAAATTCCAATTCATTTAAGGAAGGAAGTAGATAAAATAATTGAGGATATGAGAGAACAAGGAGTTATTGAGGAATCACAAAGTCCCTGGATTTCTCCAGGAAAAAGGATGGCAGTTTAAGATTTTGCGTCGATTACCGGAAGTTAAATAATATCACGGTAAAGGATTCATACCCCCTTCCCAGAATCGACGACATTTTAGATCAACTTACAGGTAATTGTTGGTTTTCCACATTAGATTTGAAAAGTGGTTATTGGCAACTAAAAGTCCGATCGGAGGACAAAGAAAAGACGGCCTTCTCGATCGGCAGAGGTCTTTGGCAATTTACAGTAATGCCGTTCGGTTTATGTAACGCCCCCGCGACATTTGAACGACTTATGGAGAAAGTTTTACACGGTTTATTATCAAAAATATGTTTGGTATATTTGGATGACGTAATAATTTTTGGAAAAAGTTTTGAAGAAATACTCGAAAATTTAAATTTAGTATTTACGCGATTAAAAGAAGCTAATTTAAAAATTAATCCAAAAAAATGTATTTTCTTCCAAAAAAATGTAAAATATTTGGGACATATAATTTCCGAAGAGGGCGTGACTACGGATCCGGAAAAGATTGTTGCCGTAAAAGATTGGCCGATCCCCCATACAAGGAAACAGTTGCGAAGTTTCTTAGGGTTTTGTTCGTATTATAGGAAATTTGTGAAAGGATTTTTTTCTTTGGCAAAGCCCCTTTACGCGCTGACAGAAAGTCAAGTTAAATTTGTTTGGGGAAGTGAATGCCAAAATGCATTTGATCAATTGAAGCTGATGTTATCGTCTTCTCCGATATTATCTTTTCCTAAGGGAGAGGATGAATTCGTTTTAGATACGGACGCTTCTAATATTGGTATCGGTGCGGTATTGTCTCAAAGACAATTTGGAGAAGAAAAAGTTATCGCGTATTTTAGTAAAGTGCTTAGCAAGGCTGAGCGGAATTATTGTGTCACTCGTAGAGAATTATTAGCGATAGTAGGTTCTTTGAAATTTTTCCGACATTATCTTTTAGGTCGAAAGTTTGTGATTCGCACTGATCATGTGTCGTTAAAGTGGTTGATGTCTTTTAAGGATTTGGAAGGACAATTGGCACGATGGCTGGAAAGACTACAGGAATTTGAGTTTGAAGTGATACATCGAAAAGGACAATCTCACAAGAATGCCGACGGACTATCGAGGCGATTATGTGAGACTTTCGGATGTGAATATTGCGCTAAGGTGGAAAGGAAAAGCGCAGAAGAATCTGAAAAAATGGTCGCTCGTATTGTACTAGCTGACGAAGACCTTGCGGAATGGCGTGAAGCACAGCAAAAGGATTCTAACATCTTATTTATAATACGAGGAAAAGAGATAGGAAGAAGACCATTACATTCAGAAGTTCCTGTTAGAAATTTCGGTTCAAATTTACTGGTCTTACTGGGATTCTCTGGTCCTGAAAGATGGAATTCTCTATAAGAGATGGGAAGCCCCGAATCTATGAACCAGTTTCCTCCAACTAATAGTTCCTCAAGATCGGATTAAAGAAATTCTTCAGGAAACGCACGATTCTCCGTCGGGAGGACATTTTGGAGTTAACAAGACTCTAGAGAAGATCCGAAAAAGATTCTTTTGGGCAAGCTGCAAACAGGACGTGGAGAAGTGGTGCAGAACTTGCAAGATTTGTGTCAAAGAAAGGTCCTGCAGGGAAAGGAAAGTCTCCTTTGCAAATCTACAACGTCGAAGCTCCATTAGATAGGGTACAGATGGATATCCTTGGTCCTCTTCCATTGACTAAGTCAGGGAATAAATATCTGCTTGTTATAGTAGATTGTTTTACGAAGTGGGTAGAGGCTTTCCCTGTGAAGAACATTAGAGCCAAGACGGTGGCTGAAGTTTTTGTGAACCAGTTTATCTCCAGGCACGGAGTACCTCTGGAAATTCACACGGATCAGGGAAAGAACTTCGAATCGCAGTTATTTGCGGAACTAATGCAACTTCTTGGAATTAAGAAAACAAGGACCACTGCTCTTCATCCCCAATCTGACGGCCAAGTAGAACATCAACATCAGACGATTGTTAATTATTTGGCGAAGTACATTTCTGAAAATCAGAAAGATTGGGACGAGTGGATTCCTATGTTTCTTTTGGCTTATAGATCCTCAAAGCACGAGACCACAGGAGTGACCCCTGCAGAATTATACTTTGCTCGTGAGCTTAGATTGCCTATAGATTTATTACAGGGAAGTCCTAGATTTGAAGATAGATTGCCTTCAGGAGGAGATTTCGTGGAAAATTTGAAGGAGAAATTAGAGGAAATCCATTCTGGTATTAGAGAGCGTATGGCTTTGAAATCGTCGCAAGTGAAAGCTAGATATGATAAGAAAGCTAGAACGATTCTCTTCGAGGAGGGAGAGAGAGTCTGGTTTTATAATCCCAGAAGAAGCAAAGGGAAGGCTCAAAAATTGCAGAACAACTGAGAAGGGCCTTACTTGGTAGTAAAAAAGTTCAATGATGTAGTTTACTGCATTCAGAGAACTGCTAGGCATAAAAAGAAAGTCGTACACGCGGATAGGTTAGCTCCTTTTATTGAGAGAACTTAACTTAAGATTATTAGAGTAGATTGGAGCCCGGAAATGTCTATCGTTTAGTAGAGTCAAAGGGAAATCTTATTGATTAGATTTAGAGAGAATTAATTACTGCGTAATTTTTCGTCTTATTTTTCAGAGTCTGATCTGATTCCCGATTCCTGAGTCGTAAAGAGGTTTTGCTTCGGGGGAAAGTTTCCTGGAGATGGCGGATGAGACGTTTATCGAGCTGAGCCTACCAGGAAGAGGGAAGTTTTCGTCTTCGTTTCACTCTAAGAAGACTGCCTCGCCCGCGGTTTTTGATCCGTGGTTTTCCCGCGGGACTTCGGGCAAATGGCGGGGACTTGGGGAGTCCAGGGACGACGGGTCCACGGAAGCTACTCCCCCCTTGTCTGAAGTTTTCTGGAGTTCGCAGGGAGATCAGGACGCGACGGAAAGAACATCGGTCGATTGGATTCCAACGGCGGATCGCTCGGTAACCTGAGGCAGCAGCCCAGGGTAGAGCAGGATGGTTCGCCGGAACCCTGAAGTCGACGTTTGGCTGTCGGTCGATTGGGACCAGGAGTCGCTCGGTAACCTGTGACAGCAGTCCAGGGTAGAGCAAGAAGGCTCGTCGGTGCCCTGGAATCGACGTGGATGTGCGATTGGATCCGAAATGGCGGATGGTTCGAAAACCTGCGGCAGGAGCCCAGGATGGAACAAAGAAATTCGTCGGGATCCTGGAGTCGACATCGAAGTTTTACGGCAGCGTTGGATAGCCCTCTCTGATTGTCGGGACGATAATTTTGAAGAAGGGGGGCAGTGTTATGTCCCTGGTTTTCTTCCCCTGAGCGCCTTCATTTTCATCCCCCGAGTATCATCGCTAGGAGGGTTGTTTATTAACAACCGGGTGCGGATGTTTTTCCGGCGCCATATTTAGATTTGGTCTAGCCGATGCATCGAGCGGACGCTACGAGACCTGATTACTATTCTTTTTCGCATTCTGAATGCATATATTATTATATTTCGTCGCATTCGTGTATTGGATCATTTTATTAAAGATCCTTTCTTCCTTACGCGTGTTAATTCATTTCGTGCGCGTGGGAGAGTGAGTGAGTGCGAGAGACGTCCTTTTGCGAGATATTACAAAGGTCACCCCGAGGACGTAACAATATATATATATATATATATATATATATATATATGCTATATATTTTGAATAATAATTTGTATATATTATTATAATTGGATTTTTCCATATATGTGTGATATCACTTAAACTGTATAAAGAAATATATATATATAAAATCAAACAATCAATAATAGGCCAACTTGCGAGCCGAATAATCAAGATGTTAAACAGATTCTTTATTAAGGAATAAATTAAGTTATTAAAAAAACATGTAAACGTTTCGACAGTACAACTGTCTTTTTCAATACAAAAACTTAAGACATATTATTACCTTGAAAATGACAAATTAAAATTTGTTTATAAAGAGACTATATCTAACTGCTAGATTAATTAACAAATTACTATAAATGTTGAATATATCGCAACGTGACACGTACATGGTTATATTAGGTAACAAATATTCAACTGAAACCGGACGCTGATAGATCTAATTTTATCGCTGGTAAACGCATAAAACCGACAATCAGGTTTTTCTCGATGTCACATTTTGAACAACGTCTAATTTTATGATCCGATATTCGTCAGTGTGTTAAACATGTGCTGTAGAAATAATGTGACATGTAACTCTAGAAAACAATTTACAGACATATCTTTTTTTAATTTTAAAATAAAGCGACAGTACTTACAAGAGTGTCAAGTCAAGAGAAACTCGCGATTATTATCCTCATTATAATTGTTCTTGTGTAACGTAACTGTTATAGAGCATGATGATAAGTCTAAGGGACAACGCCAACTAATATTTATTTAGTTATTACAAGGTTATTATATATATTTCTATGTTATGAAGACTCAGACAATTTAGATAAAACATCAAAATAAGAACTGTCAAGAAGTTCGGTGTCTTTTTTTAAATTAATACTGTTCTTTTGCTCTTTAATGTATAACATTTCTGAAATTAATCTTTTATGATAATTTCTTTCATGGTCTAGAATTTTGGTATTGCCCCAATCGAATGTATGTGTTAAATTCACAATGTGTTCCGAGACAACCGAATGTCTCGCAGAATCCAATTTTATTCTTATGTTCATTTAATCTTGTGTGTAATTGTCGTTTTGTCTGTCCTATGTAAGTTGCATCACAATTATTGCAACTTATTTTGTAAATAACGCCAGCATTATTCTGAATTTCATCCTTGTCTTTCTGCGTCTTAATGATTCCGTCCAATTTTTTTAAAATTCTATATCCCACTTTTACATTGGATTTTTTAAGTTCGGAGGCTATTAGATCAGAAATTCTTTCCACGTACGGAATAGCAATAAATTTTTGGTCTCTATCATTACAGACGTTGTCACCCCTCGCTGTGTTGTTTTTTGCTATTGTATTAGATTCATTAGCAATGATATATTTAATTCTACGGTTGATTTCTGAGAATGTTAGATCGAGAGGATAGCCGTTGTTTATTAAAATATTTATGACTAATTCTAAATTCTTTTTGTGAAACATCGGATGAGATAATAACAGAGCTCGGTCTACTAAGTTATAAATAATGCCTGTCTTATGACATCTAGGATGGTTAGAATGAAACGAGAGAAGTCTCCCCGAAAACGTCTTTTTTTGAAACCAATCAATATGTATCACGTTATTAATTATTTTGATTGATATATATATATATATATATATATATATATGTGTGTAATATATGTGTATATATTTCTATCATTATATATATATATATATATATATATATATATCACATATAATCTTTATATAGTTATACATATATTAATATAGGATTCTTGCATATATGTATGGTATATATTAACTTTATAAATAGAATTATATTTACATTATATATACATATATATATATATAATATATATACAAATATATATATTATATTTATATTATGTATATATTTTTGCATATATTACAAATATATATAATCTTTACTTATATTTGTTATATAACCCTAAACGGCAAACAATGATTAAATTTTGTATATGCAAACTTATATTTCATATATATTATAAATATATTTTTACATATATATATAAATATATTTTTGCATATGTATAAATATCTTTTTACATATATACATAAATATATACTATTTATATTTTTTAATAACAAAAAATTATATAATTTTGTATATGCAGACTTATATTTCATGTATACTTTTGCATATATTATAAATATATTATAAGCGGCAAAAAATGATTTAATTTCTTATATATATTATATATGTATTAATATATATTTATATATGTATAAAATATATTTTAGAATATATTTTTGAATATATATTTTTCCATGGGGGCACATTCTGGATAAAATAAGAAATTAAAATAGCTACAATATTAACAAAAATAATGGCTTGCAAATTTTAATTAACATTTCTGAAAATAAACAGCCAGTTGATGTGTCACTATGAAATTACAACAATTTTGGTACTTCTAAAGTACGCATCCATTGTCTTGTTTAAGGTAGAATGCACTTTTTCACGATATAAAATGATATTAACAGACAGATGACAAAATTTAAAATTTAATAATTTAAGTTGATATTTTGTCACTCTCTCATTGATACAAATCTAACAAATAATTTATATATTTATATGTATTGTTTATATATACACACGTCTGTGGACGGTACTGCTTCTCACGTTCGGCCGCTAGCATGCATGCTTGGAGCGAGGAAAACTGCACCGCGATCCGATTTTTGATTGTTGATACTACTGAACATAATTAAGAAACTAGTGTATAAGTAAAGTTTCTTCAATAACGTGTATAGAGCGATCTAATTTTGGTTGTATATAAGTATAATAAATTACAACAAAATCTTCACAGAAAAAAAAATACGCCAAGTATATAAAAAAATTCGACATTATATAGCTAATATGGTTTTGTAAAAATTTTTCTAAGATTGAAAATAAAATTTAAAAATATATTATTTAAAAATGCAGTTCAAAAATAAATATAAAACAAAGCTCAGCCAAGTATAAATGTATTAACTTATTATCTGATATAAAATTTGTCAAAAGAATATTACTTTTATATTTTTAAGAATGATTATCTGCATAATTAAAACGGTTTAGACCTGCATTGAAAGAATTAAAGTGACAAAAACTCGGACGTGCCCGGTTCGGAGCAATAAAATGATATAAGTTTTCTAATAAGATTGCTTGAAACTAATTTATAAAATTAATTTGTAGAGTAACAAGGAAGATTTTTTGTGTTTAAAAATGTTTCATATTAATAATGTTGTTTTTTTAAATTCTTTTTTTCTCTTATGTTTTTATATTTCAAACTTTATTTGATAGGACTGTTTTTTTTAAATAATTCTTAAATAAAACATAATTTTTAAATAAAATATATTCTTAAAATAAATATTAGAATTTTAATTAATTTGTTGATACTTTACATTTTTTTGCTGCGTTATGCTAAGATCATGTATTTTTAATTAATTTTATTCAAGATATATATATATATATATATATATATATATTACACAATTATTATATTATTATAAAATCCTAATAAAAATAACAAGTAAGGCTCTGTGTACAATAGAGAAATAAATATTAAATATTAAAAATAGGTATTATTTTAAAATAATAAAATCAAAAAACTCTGATAAAAAAATACAAATTCAGGTATAAAAGACTAATAATGGCTAATAAACTAGTAAGAGCCCTTTATACTCGTATTTGTATTTGTATATCAAATTTTTTTCGATTTCATTTTATTATTTTAAAATAATTCCTATTCCTAATATTTAATATTTATTTCTCTAATGTGCGAAGGGCCTAATCGAAGAGAAAATTTATTCGATTAATAATAAATCAGTTTCAGCGATTAATTGATTAACCGCAACCATATTAACCGATAAATCGTTTAGTCGAATATTAAATAAGATCGCTCTATACATGTTATTGAAAAAATTTTATTTATACACTAGTTCCTTAATTATGTTCAGTAGTATCAACAATCACAGATCAGATCGCAGTGCAGTTTACTTCGCTCCAAGCACGTATGTTACAATTACAATTTTGATAAATTGATATATTTTTGATTCTGTATATTATCAAGGAATAGAGAAAAGAAAGAAGCGACGTCAGAGCTAACATAAATAACCACTCCACATTAATTATAAATTCGTATTATTTTTTATATAATCAAAGATTGAGACAAATATTTAATTCTAATATTTTTCAGAATGACGCAGCTTAATTCGTAGAACGTAATAATGTTACTCTATGTATACATAATTTTCACTGCTTTAAACCTTCCACAAAGTCCGATAACTTTGGAAGAAGTAGAAGTAAAAGAAAAAATTGATAATATACTGCAGAGGAAATATATAAACGAAGAAGTTCAATTAGAAGACGAAAAAACTTTTGATTTTTACATATGAAATTCCAGAAGCGGAAAGAGTTGATCTATTAACACAGATGATGATAATGTATATCTTCCGGAGAAAGTTATTCGTAGTTCTTGATAAAGCCAAATCAGATGATTATAAAAAATAAGCACAATGTGAACGATTTTATTTTAGGCTTAAGAAGAGGCAGAAAATATATTCGTGAACATTGCTTAATGATTTATTTCGACGCACTGTTTGATTCTGTTTTGTGCACACGGCACTTCGGACATCTATTTCTTTATGTAGTTCCACCGAATATTATGTTGTATATTAACAGATCAGCGCAACTGAAGAAAAATAATGCAACAGCGTGGCTCCTATATCACGACGTTGTCATCTCATTTTCCCAAAAATTGAATCATGGAAACAATATTAATATATGTGGATGGATTTGGCATTCGATGCTCTTCAATTTTTTTTGAACCAAGCCAGTTGTTGTGCCACTAAAAATCGGAAAAATTGATTCCTCTAAAGTATGCACCCATTGTTTCGTCTAAGGTAGAATGCACTTTCTCACGATATAAAGCGATATTAAAATAAGGTACAAACATGTATCACAGATAATTATTAAAGAAAACGCAATAGAAATTAGTCCATCTTATGAATATATTTACAAATACATTGTTTGTATGCAATAAAAACATACATGGTGTTATTTAAAATTGAACTACGTTGTGTGGAGAGTAAAAATAATATTTATTTTACAAAGTATATATACAATGGTTATGAAATCTGTCGATCTATATATGTATAATATATAGAAAATATTTCTTTTTTTCGATACGTACATATTCATTTTAAAAAGAAAATTGTGTATTAAATGATTAATACCATATATTATATACATCTTATATAATATATTTTGTACCATATATAAAATAAATATAAAATATATAATCAACGTACTTTGTAATATAAATTTGATAATATATATTTTTTTAAATTATTCTATAAAGAAATACAAGTAAATATTATCCAATCGTTTTGTAAGCAAAAGGTAGAAAGAAAAAAATAGGAAAGAAAAAAATTATAATTATTTTTACCGTAAATCATGGAGAGATATCTATACAACTATGAAACATTCTTTTGTGCATAAATTATCAGTACAGAATATAGAGCAGGAATATCTGTTTCTTCACTTCCATCACGTAGCTTAGAATTATCTTGACTTTCTCTATATTCTTTAACTTTTATTTCCGTAAACCTACGTGCTAACTCATTCTTGAATTCCTCCCTTAGATTATGCGGCATCTTGTCCAAGAATATCAAAGTATATTGTGAAGTAACCATGGCTATCGAAGTAAACAAAATATGATTAATTTATTAATTACAAAATAAGAAAAAGTAATATAAAAAAATTAAATTAATCACATAGCCTAGAATTTTATTTCTGCATGCATGTCAAGGAAAATACTTACATATAAACTTTTCTGTATTCACACGATTTTTCATCTCCCGAAGACTGCAATGATGAATTTGAAATCCGATATCTTCAAGTATTTCTATTACCTCTTCACGAGGTCGGGCCGAATAATGAAGTGCCCCAACATATTTTTTTTTGTCCTGTATAAAGATAATTGACAATCCATAGTTAAAAAATTGCAATAAAAGTAATACACACACACACATAATATTTATATATAAAAAAAAGTGATTTCATAGATAATGCCGTTTGTGCTATATATTTGATATCGATATCTTCGCAGACCGATCAGTGTGTAAAACAAAAAAGTGTATCCAAACTTGATACTGTAATTAATAATGTCGAATAATACAAGTTTTTATGTAAAGAACTGAATCTATTTTATGTCACTCATCTATAAGTGTGAACTCGAATTATTTTAAAATATTTCTAAAGATTGAAATTTCACAATTACGCAGAAGTTATGCTACAATACAATTTCACATCATAGTTCAATGTAATAATATTCACCTCCATATACGATGCATATTGCACATCTTGTGCCAAACATTCCAAGGTTTCAAAGAGGGCTTTGTCGCGCGTTATATTTAATATCAGCATAGTTTTATCGGGTCGAAGCATACGATAAATATTCTCAAATGTTTGGCTGTTAAACAACAAAAATGTATGTTAATTATTGTAATTTTGAAAATATATATTTATTAGAATTATTTTTCGAAACATATATATGTCAAAATATATTATTAAAATTATATGCAAAAGTTCTTTTCTACAAAAAAAAATATTAATTTATTTTTATTCAATAATTTTTCTTACCGAATGTCATGGCACCAATGCAAAGCATGAAATGAGAATATGTGATCGAATTTCGAAATATACTCCTCGGGCAATTTTTTCGTTTGAATATCCAACACTTCGAATTTGAGTCGCTCCTTGTCACCGTATGTTTTGTTTGCGTATTCGATCACATTCTTCATAATATCTGTATCTTTATAATATATATTTTAACAATAATTAATATTAATTGTTATTACATTATTGTGTGTATGTTTGTGTGAGCGTGCGAGTGTTATAATCTTTCGTAATTTATTATTTTCTCTTACCAGTCATTGTTGCTTTTGGATCAAGTGCCGGAAGAAGAATATCCTTTGTTATATCACCGGGTCCACAACCAACATCCATACATTTTCCAGATATATTTTTCAGCTCTTTGGCGAACTCGTTGATTATAAGTGATGCATTGTTTTCATGCACATATTATCAAATAAAACGTACTGCGCTGGTTGTACCATGGTTTTATGATAATGTTTAAATAACTAGAATATAAAAAAATATATAAAATATGAAAAGATATATAATAAGATTGAAGGAAATGAACTAATTAGAGCCGATGCGTCGGCATTTTAATACGCAAATATTTTGTTTGTAATTATTCTTTATTTATTCAGAACGTTTCTGTCTTTTCTTTGGATCATCTTCAGCTTATCGTTTAATAATACAAGTGTTCGGTATAATGTATAAAAACAACACTAACTTTTAATACAATAAGCTGAGGATGGTACAAAAAAGTACTAAAATATTCTAAATAAATTAAGAATAATTACACACAAATTGCGTAATAAACCATGAGAATTTTTTGTAATTAATTTAAATTTATAAATTTATAATACGTTTTAATTCCGACGCACTAGCTCTTATTAGCTCATTTCCTTCAATTCTTTAATATTAATATATAGAGTTTATTTTCTCTATCATAACTAGAATATAACAAAAAATTCAATATGATATGTAGAGTAAAAAGAATATTTTACAATACTTTATCGGTATACAGTTAGAAATAAAATTTTGTTCTAAATAATAGTATTCTCTCACTTAAAAGCAAAGATTGATTAGGATTGTTTGTTATCGAAGAAGAGGATGTATTTGAGAAAGGAGGGAAAGGTAGATACATAACTTGAATTAAATAGCAGTCGAAATGTCAGTGTTATTTTTAGACGTTTGGTTAGTGATTATTCAATCAAAAAAGTGTAAGCGCGAATTATGCGAATCGAAACCTATATCGACCTTCCATCTAGCGTAAGGAATCTATATTATAGCGTCTTGCCGTACTTTCGGAGCAGGGAGCGCAGAACCAGCAATTAGCGAAGGACTGCCTAGCTCGTCAGACGTATGTGAACGAAGGACAGTTTACCTACCCTGAATATATATCCCAGTGAGCATTCCGAGTTTTCCGTTTTACTTTATTTCTTTTGTAATTGCTATAGTTGTGAAGCCAGATAAAAGTGAATCTGTTAATTAAAGACTCACTGAGTGAATATCAAAGAGGAACGAAGGACATACAGTTTAAATTTTAATCCTTTATATCTCCTCCCTGTGACCCCTGTCCCTATTACCGGATACTACAAAAGGATATTAAAAATAAGTCATTTTTGGGTCCTTCGAGGAACCTAAACTATTTATTGGAAACTGTTTCTAGAATTTTTTAGAAGCAGAAACTAACAATTATTTGTTTAACAGGTCCGGGAAAAGTTATTAAAATCAAGATTTATTATCGATTATATTATTGGAACAGTCATATATGAAGTGTATTTAAAGTTAAACCCTTGATGTGTCTTCAAAATAAAATCAATTGTATATTTATTGAAAAATATTATTTATTGAAAAATAAGTAGTAGATGTAGAGAATTTAATGTTTTATATACATAATTTACATTACACATATACAGTGTGTGCTAAAAGTTTGAAAATGGTTGAATACTTCATAAGCTAGGCATTTTAGAAAAAATCTTTCAAACAAAAGTTGTAGGGCTCAAAAATATATATTTACTATATATAGTCTTGTCAGTCTTATCCAAAAGCTACTGGTTGACTTTCAAATAATGTTGAAAAACGAATAATGCAGAATTATAATTTACATGAATCTAGAATTATGTGGAACTCGAGATAAGTTTAAATAAATGGTCACAAGAATTAGTAGAAAGGAATCGTTACGAGTTACCTGAGTAAACTTGTCTCCGCCGCGATTGAGATGAAAATAATGAAGAACTTGTGAGAACGTGAAAGACATGTCTTAACCCATTTTTATATGATACTCGAAATAATCAATTCATTTTGCGCCGAGTTTAATATTATGATTATGCAAAAGAACTAGTAATAATTATTACGAGTTATTTGAATAAATTTGCCTACAAAGTAATTGCGACTGTGTTAAACATGCATTTTTTTGTAAGAGAGATTACGGAAACGTGAAACATATACTTCTAAACTTATTTGTATACATATCAAGCAACATTCCTGACAGGAGTGTCCCTACAAAAAAAATATGCTGAGATTGCAATTTCCGCGAAATCGTGATACAATTTTAGTGGCGGGGCGTCGCTTCAGATATCGGCCCAACAAGGGCAACTAATTACGAGCACTGATGTAAATCATATTAGCATTTTATTATATACTTGACTTCGCACTGATACCGCTTTGCTTGATACGTATACAAATAAGTTTAGAAGTATATGTTTCACGTTTTCGTAATCTCTGTTACAAAAAAGTGCATGTTTAACGCAGTCGCAATTAATTTGTAGGCAAATTTATTCAAATAACTCGTAATAATTATTACTAGTTCTTTTGCATAATCATAATATTGAACTAGGCGCAAAATGAATTGATTATCTCGAGTATCATATAAAAATAGGTTGAGAAATGTCTTTCACGTTCTCACAAGTTCTTTATTATTTTTATCCCAATCGCGGCGGAGACAAGTTTACTCGGGTAACTCGTAAAGATTCTTTTCTACTTTTTTTCTACTTCTTTTGACCATTTATTTGAACTTATTACCTCGAGTTTCACATAATTTTAGATTCATGTAAATTATAATTTTGCATTATTCGTTTTTCAACATTATTTGAAAGTCAACTAGTAGCTTTTAAATGAGACAGACAAGACTAGTAAATAGATATTTTTAAGCCCTACAACTTCTGTTTGAAAGATTTTTTTCTAAAATGCTAAGTTTATCAAATATTCAACCATTTTCAGACTTTCAACACACACTGTATGTGTAATGTAAATTATGTATATCAAAACATTAAATTCTCTACATCTAGTACTTATTTTTTAATAAATAAATATACAATTGATTTTATTTTGAAAACACATTAAGGGTAAAACTTAAAAAACACTCATATATGACTGTTCCAATAATATAATCGATAATAAAACTTGATTTTCATAACATTTCCGGGACATGGTAAACAAATAATTCTTAGCTTCAGTTTCTATAAAATTCTAAAAACAGTTTCCAATAAAATAGTTTAGGTTCCTCGAAGGACCCAAAAATGACTTATTTTTAATATTCTTTATTGATTGAATAATCACTAACCAAACGACTAAAAATACCACTGACATTTCGACTGTTATTTAATTCAAGTTATGCATCTACCTCTCCCACCTTTCTCAAATACATACTCATCCTCGTATGACAACAAACAATCTTAATCAATCGTTGCTTTTAAGTGAGAGAATACTATTATTTAGAAAAAAATTTTATTTGTAACTATATATACCGATAAAGTATTGTAAAATATTCTTTTTATTCCATATCATATTGAATTTTTTGTTATATTCTAATTATGATAGAGAAAAAAAACTCTATATATTAATATTAAAGAATTGAAGAAAATGAGCTAATAAAAGCTAGTGTGTCGGAATTAAAATGTAAAATTGATTTAAATTAATTACGAAAAACTCTAATGGTTTATTACGCAATTTGTGTGTAATTATTTTTAATTTATTCAGAACATTTTAGTACTTTTTTGTACCATCCTCAGCTTATTGTATTAAAAGTTAAAAGTGAGTGTTGTTTTTATACATTATACACTTGTATTATTAAACGATAAGCTGAAGATGATCCAAAGAAAAGACAGAAACGTTCTGAATAAATAAAGAATAATTACAAACAAAATATTTGCGTATTAAAATGCCGACGCATCGGCTCTTATTAGTTCATTTCCTTCAATCTTTTTATATATCTTTTCATATTTTATACATTTTTTTAAATTCTAGTTATTTACTCATTATCATAACATCATGATACAACCAGCGCAATACGATTCATTTGATAATAACAAAAATATTACAACTTTTAATGAACGAGTTTGTCAAAGAGCTAAAAAATATATCCGGAAAATGTATGGATGTTGGTTGTGGACCCGGGGATATAACAAAGAATATTCTTCTTCCGGCGCTTGATCCAAAAGCAACAATGATTGGTAAAAAAATAATAAAATAATAAATCAGATTATTATAACATCTCGCGTGCGCGCGCACAAACACACACACATACATTGTTATAATAATTAATATTAATTAATATAACAATTATATATTATAAAGGTACAGATATTATGGAAAATATAATCGAATACGTGAACAATACGTGTGGTGACAAGGAACGACTCAAATTCGAAGTGTTGGATATTCAAACGAAAAAATTGCCCAAGAAATATATTTAGAAATTCGATCACATCACTACAAAAAATGGCCGTGTTCGATGTGTGTTCAACGTGTGTAGAAATAACACATAACACACTTTTCTCACGTGTACTGAACGGCTGCTGTGTTGATACTACACACTTTGAATAGAATAATACGTGTACAATACACGTAAATGTGTAGTTTTAATATGGTTAGGTGTTATACACACTTCTCGATTACAACTCGTTAACAACACGTTAATTCAAACACACTTAAAGCGTGTTGATATAATACAGAAAGTACTATGTTACACATATCGTACGGTACAACACACGTTGATAATAACGCACGAGCGAAACTAACACGGAAAAAAGAAACACATTTATAAGTGTGTAAAAAAATTAATTGAAAAAAAATACAAAGAACTAAAGAAAATATATAATGACTAACTCTGTAATGGGTGACTAACCATGTAATAAAAATGTATAATATATAAGCTAACTAATATATAGACCTATCTATATAACATGCTACCTAACTAAAATATATATATGTAAACACAACTCTATACAAATATATGTATAACAAAATATTATAATTTATAAAATCATTAATAATTGATCAGATCAGTATTAAAAGTTTGTATTTTGTGTTTAAATTCGTATAAAAGAAATAAAAATTTAATATAAACATATAAATAAATTAATCCTACGGAAAATCCATACGAAAAATTAATCAAAAAAATTAGAAATCCCGCTGTAAAACAATTTTAGGGGTGTTCGACGGCCGTAGAAGTAACGTGCAAAATGTTGCATCATGTACATCGTATACACATAATGCAACGAATACGCGTAAAACGTGTAAAAACAACACGCATAGATGCATACATTCAACACACGTGTGTTCTTATTTTACACACGATGAAACGTGTAAAAAGTGTCTACAGAATAACACGCTTAAAATGTGTAAAAGTAACACACTTGTTTTTGCAGTGATATTCTCATTTTATGCTTTACAATGGTGCCATGACATTCGGTAAGTAAAATTATTAAATAAACGTAAATTAACATTTTTTTTTGTAGGAAAGAACTTTTGCATATAATTTTACTAATATATTTTTACATAATTATATTTCAAAAATTAATTCTAATAGATATATATTTTCAAAATTACAATAATTAACATTCATCTTCATTGTTTAACAGCCAAACGTTTGAGAATATTTATCGTATACTTCGACCTGGTAAAACTATGCTGATATTAAGTATAGCACGTAGCACAGCTATCTTTGAGGCCTTAGAAATTTTGGCGCAAGATATGCGATATGCATCGTATATGGGGGTGAATATTATTACATTGAAATATGATGTAAAATTATATTGTAGCATAATTTCTGATTGTAAAAATATCTTTAGCAATATTTTAAAATCCGCCGAGTGTACATACACTTATAAATGACTGACTTATAAAATAGATTTAGTTGCTTTACATTCTTGTATTATTTAACATTTAATTTTGGATACACTTTTTTGTTTTACTTACTGATCGGTCTGCGAAGATATCAATATCAAATATATAACAGACGGCATTATTTATAAAATCACTTTCTTTATATATAAATATTTAAATATTACATGTGTGTGTGTATTGCTTCTATTGCAATGTTTTAACTGTAGACTGTCAATTATCTTTACACAGGACAAAAAAAAGTATGTTGGAGCATTTCATTATTCGGCCCGACCTCGCGAAGAGCTAATAGAAATACTTGAAGATATCGGATTTCAAGTTCATCATTGCAGTAATCGGGAGATGAACACTTATGAGAATACAGAAAAGTTTCAACGTAAGTATTTTCCTTGACATGCATGCAAAAATTGAATTCCAGAATATGTGATTAATATAATTTTTTAAATATTATTTCTTCTTATTTATTTGATTTGTAATTGTAAATTAATCATATTTTTTTAAAATTCAATAGCCATAATTACTTCACAATATACTTTTACATTTTTGGACAATATGTCGTATAATCTAAGAGAGGAGTTCATGAATGAGTTAGCACGTAGATATACGGAAATAAAAGTTAAAGAATACAGAGATAGTCAAGGTAATTCTAAGCTGCATAATGGAAAAGAAGAGACGGATATTCCTACTTTATATTCTGTACTAATAGTTTATGCACAAAAAAATGTTTCATAGTTGTACAGATATCTCTCCATGATCTACGGCAAAAATGGGCATAATTTTTTTCTTTCCTATTTTTTTCTTTAAACCCCCTTTTTACAAAACGATTGTACTGATAATATTTACTTGTATTTCTTTATAGACTAATCTAAAATAATAATATTAACAAATTTATTTTACAAGTATATTGAAGTATGTATTGAAGTAAGTATATTGTGTGTGTGTACTAAATATTTTATATTTTATTTATATTACATAAGGTACAAAATATATTATATAGGATATATAATATAGTATAAAATACTTAATACAGTTTTATTTTTAAAATTGATGGAACGTATCTAAATAAAAAAAAAAATATTTTTTATAGATTGACAGATTCCATAAACAATGTATATACTTTATAAATTTGTAAATATTATTTTTACTCTCCAACATGGTTACAATTCTAAATAACACCAAGTATGTTTTTATTGCATATATACAATGTATATTGTTTTGACCATTTTCTATTGCGTTTTTATATTTAATAATTATCTATGATACATGTTTGTACTTGATCTTAGAACTGATAATAAATTCATAATAAATAGTAATTGAATGATAATTAAACATAATTATTACAACAAATAAATGATTATTTTTTTTTTCTTTGACTTCTATATTTTATTTCTATATCATATTTCAATATCTCATTTAATATTTATTACTTAAAAATAAAATTGATTATCCAAGTGTATCCTGTTGATGCCATTTCGATTAAAATTGCAAAATATTGCATAATTATTGTAATTTTGAAAATATATATCTATTAGAATTAATTTTTGAAATATAGTTATGTCAAAATATATTAGTAAAATTATATGCAAAAGTTATTTTCTACGAAAAAAAATATTAATTTATTTTTATTCAATAATTTTTCTTACCGAATGTCATGGCACCAATGCAAAGCATGAAATGAGAATATGTGATCGAATTTCGAAATATACTCCTCGGGCAATTTTTTCGTTTGAATATCCAACACTTCGAATTTGAGTCGTTTTTTGTCACCGTATGTTTTGTTTGCGTATCTGTACCTTTATAATATATATTTTAACATTAATTAATATTAATTGTTATTACATTATTGTGTGTTTGTTTGTGTGCGCGTGCGAGTGTTATAATCTTTCGTAATTTATTATTCTATCTTACCAATCATTGTTGCTTTTGGATCAAGTGCCGGAAGAAGAGTATCCTTTGTTATATCTCCGGGTCCACAACCAACATCCATACATTTTTCAGATATATTTTTTAGCTCTTTGGCGAACTCGTTGATTATAAGTGATGCATTGTTTCTTCACATATTATCAAATAAATCGTACTGCGCTAGTTGTACCATGGTTTTATGATAATGGATAAATAACTAGAATATAAAAAAATATATAAAATATGAAAAGATATATAATATAATAAGATTGAAGGAAATGAACTAATAAGAGCCGATGCGTCGGCATTTTAATACGCAAATATTTTGTGTGTAATTATTCTTTATTTATTCAGAACGTTTCTGTCCCCCATGGAAAAATATATATGTAAAAATATATGTAGACATATATGTAATATATTATATATATTTTGAAATATATGTATAATATAAATACATATTTGCATAATATAATTTATATATATATTTAAATATATATGTAAGTAAAAATATAGTTTTATTATATTGAATTTGAATATAATCTATAACAAATAAATATTATATGCATATATATATATGCTATATATTTTGAATAATAATTTGTATATATTATTATAATTGGATTTTTCCATATATGTGTGATATCACTTAAACTGTATAAAGATATAGTATATATATACAGGGTGTCCCATAATTCGCGAACCACCCGTCAGTTGCAGGTAGAGCATGTTGAACTGAATAGAAAAGTCTTCTACCATTTTGCGATTTTCGCAATAATTAATGAGAAATAAATTAAAGAAGATCAGCCAATTCGTGTGACGACGGCGAGAAAAGACAGCCCAGTTTCATATCGTTACTAAGCATGCGGCGAAAAGAAACAGTATAATGTTACACGGTTGCTCGGCGCGCGATGAAGCGGGGAGGAGCGCTTTACAAAAGACAGTAACTATATACGAGTAGCGCTAACTCTGGACCCCCGAGTGGGCTGTCTCTTCTCGCTGCAGGCTTATCATCGCTCGAATTGGCTGATTTTCTTTAATTTATTTCTCATTAATTATTGAGAAAATTGCAAAATGGTAGAGGACTTTTTTACTCAGTTTAACCTACTCTACCTGCAACTGACGGGTGGTTCGCGAATTATGGGACACCCTGTATATATAAATATATTTTTGCATATGTATAAATATCTTTTTGCATATATACATAAATATATACTATTTATATTTTTTAATAACAAAAAATTATATAATTTTGTATATGCAGACTTATATTTCATATATACTTTTGCATATATTATAAATATATTATAAGCGGCAAAAAATGATTTAATTTCTTATATGCACTTATATATTTTATATATGTATTAATATATATTTATATATGTATAAAATATATTTTAGAATATATTTTTGAATATATATTTTTCCATGGGCGTTTCTTTGGATCATCTTTAGCTTATCGTTTAATAATACGTGTTCGGTATGATGTATAAAAAACAACATTCACTATTTATACAATAAGCTGAGGATGGTCCAAAGAAAGTACTAAAATGTTTTGAATAAATTAAGAATAATTACACACAAATTGCGTAATAAACCATAAGAATCTTTCGTAATTAATTTAAATTAATAAATTTACGTTTTAATTCCGACTGACTGATTGAGTTAACGGACGATCTTTGTTAAAACAGTTTGGAATAATTTAACATTCTTTCTTGCGACCGTTTTATCATACCGAATTATATACATTAATCATACATCTAACAAACTGCGTTTAATTGGATCGCCTGTTCGATGAATTTTAAAATCGGACACTAATGAATATGATGGACGTACATGAATCGAAAGTTAACGAAAGAATATCGTAAATGTATGATTGATTCTCTAGCGTTTCCTTTCGTAAGTATCCTATTAATATGTTATCGTTTCTTATTATTTCTTTTCGCTAACCCATACAGCATTGAATGATTGTAGAAACATATTGCATAGATCTAACATTATAATATTGCATGTGAGTTGTGAAATATTCCTGCAATATTACTGCAAGAATGTGGCAACAGTAAAATTTCCGCTTTTAAAAAAATTACAATGTAATACTATGGTATTATTACGGTGCAATATATTAAAAATAATATTAAATAAAACTTTTTATTTCGATATATTACGCGCTTTCATCATTATGTTTACTTATAGTAATTTAATGTAGTAAAATATATATATTTCTATAATTATTAACTTTAAATTAAGTAAATACTAGTTTATGCTGATGTTATAAAACATTATTGATATTATAACATCAAGCGTTAAATCTAGCATTTACTCGACATTTTAAAGTTAAGAGACAATTGTACCTTTAGTCTTAGAGCTAATTTCATCAACTTTATATAATTCTCCTGACTATAACTTAAGTACGAGATAGATAGTGAATCGCGCGTCGCATAGCGGTAAATGAAGGAACTAACGATTTGACTGAATACTATTTTTTTTATAATATTTTTGGAATGTTGCTGTAAGATTTTTCATAAAATATTACAGTTATATGTTTCTATAATGTCCCTACAGTATTACAATGCAACTTGCAAGATTGTAATATTACTGCAATGTAATTGCAATGTACTGTTTTTGCAAATCGTATCGGTTCCTATTGTTTTCTATCGATTTTTTATCAGGGATGTTTTCTGTTGTAACTTTACGATAATACATTTATAAAATACGTTTTCAATTGTTTATGGTTGATGCATGATTAAAAATTATAGGTTTTTTCGTAATTGTACGTTAAAAAACTTAAAACTTTTTTTATTCTAAATATACAATTGATTACGAATAGATTTTCAATCATTTTTGATAAATTCCAATAAAACAATAAAACAAGTGTGCAAATTGGAAACTTGCACATTGCTTCCTCACCATTCTATTTCGCTCATTAATCTTTCTCTATGAGCAAGCTAGTTTTTCAATTTTGGCTTCCTCATAGAGGAAGCTTAATGAGCGAAATAGAATGGTGAGGAAGCAATGTGCAAGTTTCCAATTTGCACACTTGTTTCATATAAAATAACATTTTTTGTCACGTATATATATGTGTGTATGTATGTATGTACTTCCTTTTGTATGTTCCTTTCGTATGTTTCTTTCGTAAAATTTTCATTTTTTGAAAAATTTAAAATTTCATAAAAAATAAATCTCTTTACCGATTTTCGTCAAATTCAATACCAACCAACCTTTAATGATAATCTATTCGTGTAAAAAAATTTAAACCGATATCTCAAAATTTACGAAAATTAGAGCAATCACGCCCTTTTTTTAAAAAATTCAAAATTTTATAAAAAAAGAACCACTTAGCCGATTCAAGCCAAATTCAATACCAACCAACCTTTAATGATAATCTATTTGTATAAAAAAATTTAACCCGATATCTCAAAATTTACGGAAGTTAGAGAAATCACGCCATTTTTAAAAAAAATTAAAATTGAATTAAAATCTAAAACACTTTATGAATTTTTCTAAAAATTACTGTAAATAAAAGTGTTGTACTACTTTACTTGTGTGCAAAATTAAAGCGCTGTAGCTCAAGCAGTTCTTGAGTTATGGACGTTTGAAAAATCCGTACATGGATACATACATACATACATACATACAGACATTTTGTAAAAATGTGATTTTTCGATGTTTTGGAACATTCTAAACACATTGGCATAGAAATCCGGAAAAAAAAATTTTTCACGAAAACAAAGCTTCCTCTATGAGGAAGCAAAACAATATATCACAATAAGAATTTTATCGTATTCTAACGACTAAATCCGCTTTTTACAGAGAATGAAAGAAAACGATAAAAAACGATAACATTTCTTTCGAAATCTAAAAAGTAAAACAATAAGAAACGATAAGATTTTCTACAGATCGTATCGGTTCCTATTGTTTTCTATCGATATTTTTTATCAGAGGGGTATCACGCATTCATTCTGTCTAGTCGTTTCTTGGCTCATGAACCTTGGAACAATGTGGCTAGAGACCCATTATGGATGATCTTAATTTAACTTAAGAACGGAAAGCTTTTCTCGGACAAGACGATGAAAGAAAGTATCTCGATGTGTAACTTTACAGTAATCGTTTTTTCTTTTATTTTTTATGTTATAACTTTCTACGAATTATGTCATTTGCGCTGAAGATGGCCCAAAAATGGGTCCGAAACGTCCGCTAATATGTAATTTAGTCTGTACACATTATCTAATATAAATTAAGTAAGAATTTTAATTTTCTTTTTGTTTTTTATTTTTGCGTTCGACCGTCTACGCCAGGCTCAAAATTGCTAATTAATTTTATATTTAAAATAATTGTGCAATCTGCTTAACTCAAATGCTTCAATTTTGCTATAATATTGCTATAGCATTATACTTAATTTTTTTTTTATATTATATTATATTTACAACCTTCCTATTTATGATCCAGCAATAATTGATATTTGACTCCTCTTTCATTTGAAAGAGTTTGTACGCTATATATATATCGTACGAATATAGGTGTCTCTCTATTTTTCACATTTTCATAATTGTATCACGATGTACGAGATGACATATATTTATATAATTATAAATAAATTAAAATTCTTTGGCATTAAAATTCAATGATATGTTTCGTTTATGTGTATATGAATGTGTTTGTATTTGTGTGTATATGTGCATAATAATTATACGAATCTGATAGAATTGTTGTATTCAGTACAGAATCAAGAATCAAGCGAGAGGACGGTTTTAGATTTGAGAATTGTAGAAAAAAATATCAGGTCAGGATATACAAGAAAAACAACAATATTTCACATTTAGCTCAACTACGCATAAATTACACTCGACACACACATCAATATTACCGTAATAATATTAATTTATTTTGTTAATAATGTCAGCTTTTTTTACGAATTGCTTTATACATATAATTAACGCGATGATACTCAATTTAGGATCGAATTGTGTTTTTTTCAACCATCGACATATATTATTTTGTTATATATATATTTCTGTTTTATATAAAATTAATTGTAGAATATAATTTCTTCATTACGAGTTATCAATAACATAATTATTAAAAAATATTATTAAAAAAATATTAATACTTTATTAATATATTAAAAATTTATTATTGTAAAAACAATATTAATACTATTAATTAAATCCAAACTTTTCATAAACGATAAGAAAAAGTTTTGAATCTTTCAACGATTTTAAAAAGACAGCTCACAAGTAATCCTACTCAAGAACTAATAACTACTGATAACTCTTAAATATGTTATAAAAATATGTTATGAAATATTTCATAAAAATTAAAATAATAATATGTTTTAAATAATACGTTATACACTATAAACTCGATTAATATTTTTCGACAGACATCAGTTGATAACTGCGTAATAAATATTAATCGAGTTTATAATATTATAACATTATTTGAAACATATTATTATTTTAACTTTTATGAAATGTTTTATAACATATTTTTATAATATATGTATTTAACAGTTATCAGTTGATTTCTATCAAAAAATATTTGAGTTTATTATAACATATTATTTATAAAATTATTATATTTTAATTCTTATAATATATTATTATTTTAAAAATTAATTATCAAATTAACGCTTTTATCAGCTAATTTTTGTCAAAAAATATTAATAAATTAATTTGATAATTAAATTTCATCGTAATAATATGTTATAAAAATTAAAACAGTAATATGTTGTAAATAATATGCTATAATACTTTATCCACCATCTCCACGCTGCATATCTCGCGTGAGACTGACTGCAAGATTCTGGTAAGCAGCGGTATCGCCAAGCGCAGCCTGTACGTCCACCATGGTGCGCATCTCGCGCCAGACTGATTCTCGATTCTCGATTCTCGAGATGTTGCGATTGCGAGACTGACGATCAGTCTCGCGCGAAACGCGCAGCGCGAAGGACGTATGGGGTGCGCTTGGCGACAACGCTTCTCAGAGTCTTGCGGTCAGTCTTGCGCGAGACGTTGAGCGTGGTAGATGTGTACAGACGCACGAATCTAATGGAAGCGCAGATATTTTGATCGAAAGATTCTTGTAGAAAATTCTATTTTTTTTGTTCTCTGTTAAGATTTAAATAAAGAATTTTTATGCATTGCATAATTAATTCACATATTTTTATGCATGCATTGCAATCACAATGCATAAAAAATAATATATAATAATTAATTATGCAATGCATAAAAATTCAGTATTTAAATCTAAAACAGAAAATGCGAACAAAAAAATAGAATTTTCTACAAGAATCTTTTGATAATCGTGATAATCACAACATCGAGACTAATTATGATTTTATTGATGAAAAAATTTGTTAATATTTTTTGATAGAAATTAGCTACTTAAACTCGGTTACTATTTTTGACAGTTATCAGTTGAATTCTGTCAAAAAATATTAATCGAGAACAAAGAATTATAATATATTATTTACAACATATATATTACTATTTTAATTTTTATAATATATTATTACTTTGAGATTTAATTACAACACTAGAACAACACAAGTGCGCACTACCAGCTGCGCCATTCTTCTATTTTATATTTATAAAAATTTTATATTTAAAAAAATAATATAAATTTTGTTTAAACTAGATTAATATTTTTCAGAATCAGCTGAAATCAGCTAAAGCGTCAATTTGCTAATTAAATTTTTAATTAATAATATATATTGTAAAAATTAAAATAATGAAATATTTTAAATAATATAAAACTTATTTATTCGTTAGAAAATATAACTACTATAAAACGTTTACGAATAATTATTTAAAAGTATTTTAATTCTTGAAACTATTTGTTTCAAGTCAATGTTTTGTCGATTCGAGTTAAGATACATTATATTTCAAACGCGAGATAAACTCAATGATCAACTACTGTTAAAAATTCCGAGACAGATGAAATAAATCAATCTTTTTGGTTACATAAATTTATGTTTCCTTGCTAAATTTATGATTTTATTTGAAGAGTTGGAGTAAAACAGAAGATCTCGTATCCTTCAAAGTTTTTCGGAAATATAGCCTGTTTTATGTTTCTCATTAATTTATTCTTGCATTTGAATTTCATTGCTTTACAATTTTATTTTATTTTAATTATCTGTAGAGAAAAACATACATATAACTAACATTAAAAAGCGTTGATATTATTGTCTGATGATATGTAAATGTTAAATTTCGATAAACTAATAAAACTAATAATGTTATTAAATTATATTTTTCGAATTCTATATAAGAAACATTTGGAAGCGATAAAATAATATATGTAGTCGAAATTTAACATTATATATTATTGCGTACATATTTAAATAACATATTTAATAATATACAAAATTTGTAGAAATGTCAATTGTGCTGTTATAATGTAATAAAAAAAACTTTAATTGATTCCCTCCCTTAAATTTGTGTAACCATGCGATAAACTTAACTCTATTTCAATTTTGCTAAAATATTGCTATAGGTAATAGCATTATACTTTATATTTTCGATAATTTATATTAATTCTAAATCTTCTTTTCTATGGTTCAACATTAACAGAATCGATAGATTTTAGACTTTTTTTTTACATGACGTTTGCAATATAAATAGATGTCTATTTATTTCTTTGTATTTTCATATATGTATCATGATGTATGAGATAACAAATATTTATATAATTATAGATAAATTTTATATGTTAATATAATAAATTTTGAATTCTGCACATTAATTTCAAATGATTTGTTTTGATATTCCGTTTATGTGTATATGTGAATATGTGTGTTGATATTCGTGTGTCTCTATATGTTACGATTCTGATAGTCATAATGGATAAGACCAAAATTTTTCGCACGTATCCGATGACAATTTACGCGTGCGCAGCGTAATATAAATACATATATAAAAGCAGTGGTTACATCGAGGCACAAATACACAAAGAAAGTTTGCCACGGTTTTATTACTGTACAGCCAAAAATGGAACTGGAAAATGAACAGGAGGAATTTGGTGAGTCGAAAGATATTTTACAAAATTAAATAATTTTGATTGCCGATTTCATAAACAGATAATTAAGATATAGAGCGCTAATATTTCTTTTGTGCTAATATTATTATTTTTTAACAAATTATTCTTAGGTAATTTATATTCCCATGTAATAGCGCGAGCATCGCATAGCAAGTCTCGCAATTCTTTAGATTCAAGTAGAGTCGCGTATATTATTTTGATGTTTACCGGTATTAACAATATTTTAGCGAATCGTTTTGCATACTAGATATGCACGAAATAAGTTTAATATTAAGGTTACAACTTTCACTTCGTATTAAAAATATATTTGAATAAATGTCAGATGTTTAGATATATAGAATTATTGCAGAATATATAATTTCTTCTATACATATATTTTTAAGTATTAAATATTACTATTAAATTTCATCAATAATAATCGATCGATTTTGAATTTTGCGTTTATTTTACTTGCTGGAAATATAATCAACATACTATTCAAAATGTTCGTTACATTTAACAAAATAGATATGTTAGTAAACATATGTAAAAATCCATTCCTTTTTTGATTATCATTATATGTATATTGATTTTATCGTATTTTGAGTCAAATATTTAATTATTAAAATATTATAAAAATTCTTCTATATATATATTCAAAATAAATGTCGAAAAAATTTTAGTTTATTACATACTGTATTTACATCCATTTAATTTCAAATATTGCTAATTGTTATAATTAATTTATAAATTTTAATTATAATTTATTCAGAATTTGTATTTCTAATATAATTTTTTAATCAATTTTATTTGATCTTTCTCTATATTCTTTTTTTTTCTATTTGCCAGAGAATATAATGAAGGAAGCACTTTTTAAGTTTGCAATCACAAGTCTGAATAAATATATAAAGCTCAAGCCGAAGAACGATTTTGTTTTTAGTCCATATAACATATACGAGGGACTTCTGTCGTTTTACCTTATCTCCAGTGGTGACATTGAAAATTGTCTAAAACAAATTCTTCATTTGGAGAACGTCTCGAAATATGACTTGATAAATAATATTAATTTTAATAAATACGTAAGAAATATTTATCGCACAAAAACAGATGTAAATGCTTTTGACGCATTCTTGCATTAAATAATGGAAATAATAATAAAAAAAGAGTCAAAATTTTTATTCTACATTGTATAAAACAACATGTAAAGATATTTATTAAATATAAACTTTGCAACTCTGACAAATATATTAAGCAGTATAATAGCGATAATAACTAAAAAAATTTTTTTATCAGACAAATATGATTTCAAAACTTTGATACATTTTAAATATATTATCGAGCACAATCTTTTAATAAATAATTTTTTAGTAAAATTCAAAGACCTTGCTTCTCCTAATATCTAATTTTGACTATTTTTATACAGGGTGTAACTAAACAAATACGTATACGAAGCACACCATCAGGTGCAGGACAACAAACTAAATCAAAAAGTCCTGAGCCATTTTTTTATCTGAGCTTTATTTTTTACGCTATAAATTGTTAAAGTTTGCCAATCAGCGCGTGGCTACAACGGAAGGCAGCGTAAGCGCCGCCTACTGGGTGGGGAGCGCGGGATCGGAGAGTAGCGAGACAAAGTGGGGCGAAGCGAATGTAGCATGTCTCTGCTCTTTTTTGTACGTTTTGCGTAGCTCTTAAAATTTGATTATTCTCGATACTCTCGGCAGTGTGGAATATTTAATTTTTCCATCTTGTTAGCTGTCTCCATATTTGTGTTTAGAAATACTTTTTCTTTGAAGAGAAAGGTCACATGAGTTGTAGTCCGGAGATCGAGCAGGCCACGGACTAGTACTGAATCCTTCCCATCCTTGAGGAAAATTTTTATCGAAGTAATGGCGGATGATACTTTTGAATAAGATTCATTGAAATTAATATTAAAAGTGGTTTCGATAATTGGACTTAAATATTCAATTTATTTTAAGCGCAAAGTATAATTTTATTTTTAACATATTTAACAAAAAAAAACTTTCTTGTATGAAAACATTATCATACATATGTACGTAGTAATGACTACTTTTATTAAGATTTTTAGTCTTGATGTGTGAACATGATATAAAAATTAAGCCCTGAGAGTAAAATACAGTATTGAAACTGAGATAGCGATTTTCACAATTTCGATAGATTCTATTAAACTACGCAATAAAATAATAATTATAAACATTTTTATAATAATAAAAATAAATAATAATATAAATATAATAATAATAAAATAAGAGTAAAGATATATTATACATATTAAGAATAGATATTTTTATAATAAAAATAATTCTTAGGTGCAGAATGGGCAAGTGCATCATCGTGCATGAATATCGTAGCTCATCTATTTAATGTTACCTCTTCTAAATTATTCTCTGCCGGAACTAACAAATCTGGCAGATCCTTTTGTAAGAAATCGAGACTACTTTTGAGAGTTCAAGCGTGATAATATAAAAAGTTCGATCTAAGTCCTGTCAATAAGTTTATATCAATAGGAAAAATAATTCAATAGGAACAATACTAGTAATAATAGTAAACAGTAATATAACGATTACACATTATTTTTCTAGAAAGAAAATGTTTATTGCATTGATTAAATAAAAAAATAATTGAAATCGATAGACAGACGAAAGATAATAAAAAAGTTACATTAGAGAAATGATTAAAAAGGAAACAATAAAAATAGTTTCAATTTAATTAATTTAAATTACAATTAAATTTTAATTTTATTTCAGTTTAAAATACCTACTTACGATTTGATTTCTCGGCAATCCATACCAAATATTTACGGAATTCGATGTTGAAAAGATCTCTCTCGAGTAAGAAATAGATTTCCAAATGGCTGCAGTAATGACAATGATAAGAGAATGTGGATATTAAACATTCCTAAAATGTTTCTTGTAAATGTACATTTATCGACATACAAAATCCGACTTCTATAATTTGGTTTTTATTAGATTTAAATAATATTCAGCGAAAATCACGCGAGGCTGATAATATCGTGGAACTAAATGTTGTACTTTTGTATAATAATACGAATGCTGCTCATTTTCTGTAAGCATTCAGTAAACATTCATATACGATATACTAAACTGATGAGCAATAGATCTTGTATTTAATGTGGGATTATTGCGGAAGACAATTATAAAGCATCTTCCATCACAAGATTGTGTACCTCCATCTCTATTATTCGGTAAAACGCTACCAGTTTCTCGTAGTGGTCGAACAGCACCAGCTATTACATTTGGACTTGGATGATGTCGATTCGGGTATAAATTAGCATATTGCACTGCGGCAGGTGCAGCCTGTTCTCCGTTTATAAAATACAAACGAGAAACTGGTAATGTTTTACCGAATAATAGAAACGGAGGTCGTCCACGTCAAATACGCAATCTTGTGATGGAAAATGCTTTTATGGCTGTCTTTCGCAATGATCCCACATTAAGTACAAGATCTGTTGCTCGTTAGTTTGATATATCGCATACGAATGTTTATAGAGTGCTTAAAGAAAATGAGCAGCACCCGTATCACTATACAAAAGTACAACATTTACTTCCACGAGATTATCCATTTCGTGTGAATTTTGCTGAATATTATTTAAATCAAATGAATTTGAGACATAATTACGGAAGTCGGATTTTGTATACTGATGAATGTACATTTACGAGAAACGGAATGTTTAATACCCACAATTATCATTACTGGAGCCATGGAAATCCATTTCTCACTAGGTCAAGTTCTTTTCAATACCGATATTCTGTAAATGTTTGGTGTGGATTGCTGGGAGATCAAATCGTAAGTATTTTAAGATTATAATTTAATTAAAATTTAAATTAATCGAATTAAAATTATTTTTATTCAGTCCTTTTTAATCTTTTTTTTTTTCAATGGAACTTATTTTTTAATATCTCTCTTAAGGCCGGTTATTCAATAATAATTTAAAATTAGATCGAAGTTGAAACTATGTGCACATGTGTTCTGCGCAAAGTTTAAACTTCGATCTAACAATAAGTTTAAACTATTATTGAAAAACTGGCCCTTAATATCTCTCTCGATTTGACATATCTTTTTTATTTATAATCAATACAGTAAACATTTTTTTTATAGAATTCTAATTTGTAATCGTTAATTATACTACTGTTTTGTTACTAATATTGTTCCTATTATTAATATAACTTTATTAATTGATTTAAGATTTTATTGACCAACACTGACTAAAATTAATTCTTATATTATAAGACTTTATTTGGGAATAATCTCAATTCGAGATTTATTTCCCGACTCCCCTCTAACCCCCCTATAAAATTATAGGCGAGAAAAATATAGATCCGAAAGTCGCTGAATCGGGAAATCTTAAACCTTGTTTAAAAATTCGACTGGCAAATCACATCTTACATATTGTTTATTAATTGAGCTTAGATTGGACCTTTTATACTACCAGAACGTTTAAATGCTCAAGAATATCTCAATTTCTTGCGAAATGATCTGCCAGATTTATTAATGCCGGCAGAGAATAATTTGGAAGATGTAGCATTAAATAGACGAGCTATGATATTCATGCATGATGGCGCACCTGCCCATTCTGCACGTAAGACATTTTTACTATAAAAATGTTTATTGCATACAGTTTAGAAGAATCTATCAAAATTAGTTAGGATTGCTATCTCAGATTCAATATTATAGTCTATCCTTAAAGGTTAATTTTTATATCGTGCTTCATCAACACTAAAAATTTTAATAACAGTATTTATTACATACATGTGTATTGTGTATAATTTGTTTTCATAAAGAAAATTTTATTAAATATGTTAAAAGTAAAAACATACACTTTGCACTTAGAAGTTAGCATTTAAGTCTAATTATCTATTGAATCACTTTTAGTATTAATATCAATGAATCTTATTCAAAGATATCATCCGCCGTTATCTTAATGAAAATTTTCCATAATGATGGTTTGGAAAAGGTTCAATAACTCCGTGGCCTGCTCGATCTCCGGATTTCAACCCATGTGATTTTTATCTTTGGGGAGCGATTAAAGAAAAAGTGTTTCTAAATAACAACATCAAAACCGCAGACGAAATGGAAGAATTGGTGTTCCACACTGTTCAAAGAATTGAAAATCATCATATACAAAAAGCTACGCAAGACGTACAAAAAAGAGCAGAAATATGTATCGAAGTGGGAGGAACTCATTTCGAACAATTTCTTTAATTTTAGTTAAATAATTATTTTGTTAACACATAAGAATTATTTTTATTATGAAAATATTTATTTTTATTATAAATTTATTTTTTATTATAAATTTATATTTATTATAAATTAAATATTTATTTTTAAATCTTTATTTTTATTTTATTATCATATTTATATTATTATTTACTGTTTATTTTATTATTATAAATATGTTTAATTTTATTATTATTTATATTATTATTTATTTTTATTTTATTATTATAAAAATGTTTATAATTATTATTTTATTGCGTAGTTTAATAAAATCTATCGAAATTGTGAAAATCGCTATCTCAGTTTCAATACTGTATTCTACTCTCAGGGTTTAATTTTTATATCATGTTCACACATCAAGACTAAAAATTTTAATAAAAGTAGTCATTACTACATACATATGTATTATAATGTTTTCATACATCAAGAAAGTTTTTTTTTGTTAAATATGTTAAAAATAAAAACATACTTTGCGCTTAAAATAAATTGAATATTTAAGTACAATTATCAGAACCACTTTTAATATTAATTTCAATGAATCTTATTCAAAAGTATCCGCCATTACTTCGATAAAAATTTTCCTCAAGGATGGGAAGGATTCCGTACTAGTACGTGGCCTGCTCGATCTCCGGACTACAACTCATGTGACCTTTCTCTTCAAAGAAAAAGTATTTCTAAACACAAATATGGAGACAGCTAACCGGATGGAAAAATTAAATATTCCACACTGCCGAGAGTATCGAGAATAATCAAATTTTAAGAGCTACGCAAAACGTACAAAAAAGAGCAGAGACATGCTACATTCGCTTCGCCCCACTTTGTCTCGCTACTCTCCGATCTCGCGCTCCCCACCCAGTAGGCGGCGCCTACGCTGCCTTCCGTTGTAGCCACGCGCTGATTGGCAAACTTTAACAATTTATAGCGTAAAAACTAAAGCTCAGATAAAAAAATGGCTCAGGACTTTTTGATTTAGTTTATTGTCCTGCACCTGGTGGTGTGCTGCGTATACGTTTGTTTAGTTACACCCTGTATATCATATTTTACATTTACATACAAAATAAACGTTATTAATGAGATACAAAACCAGAAAAAATAATTCCAAATAAAAGAAAACAAAATAAATGTACAGTACAATTTTAGTTCACATAGAATGTTTTGCTTTCTCGAAGATCAAAATTTACATCTCCCCAATGTTTCAAATATAGACAACTCTTAATGATAACATTATGATATGATTATTGTATTATTAATTATTATTTATATTATCGATCATTATATCAATAATTATAATAATTTTAATAAATATGTAATTATAATTGTTATAAATAATTATATATTATAAATAATTATATTATATTATAAATAATTATAATTATAATTAATTAATGATTTCTAATAAAATTAATATTAATAATAATTATAAATTAAATTACCCAATTGTTTATAGTTTAAACATATAATTACTATCAATAATAATTATAATTATTAATTATAGAATTGTGTGTACATGTATATGTGTAGACACCACAGACATCTATACATATATAAACTAGCCTGCTAACTTCTTATGTATATATGACTCGACTTCTTATGTACTAATTGTAAGTAACTATGTATTGACACATATATAGGCTGGATTCCGTATGTGTGCGTGCATGTTTCTATAGTACACGTTACGTATACTATATGTACATGCGCAGAAAGAGAGTTTTTCTGCGCAGAATGAGATATTTTGGTATATACTTTCTGCGGTCATTTTACATAAGCGAAATTGAGGGAGTTAGCAGTCTAGTTTATATATAGATGTCTGTGGTAGACACACACGCACACACGCACACACGCACATATATACAGGATGTTTACGGAATACTTGTACAAACTTATAGGGCGTGTTCCTGACGTCAAAAGAAGAAAAAAAGTTTATATACACTCATAGTAAGAAACGAATAGTTGTGAAGTTATAATAAAACAAAGTTTATATTGTTTTTTTTCTAATTAAATAATCATAAGTAAGCACTTAAATTATAAAAAATACTCAAAATGGTCGCCATTTGTTTGGAGACAGATATTGACACGGCGGAGTAAAGATTGTCGAACCTTTTCAAAGATTCCCGGATGATTTCGTATAGTTTCACAAGCGTTAATAATGCGTCGGCGTCATGGACCTAAGAAGATATGGATGGAGTGTAAAGCCTCTGCGGTGTGAAATTTGCGGTAAAGGGGGTGCATAGTGCGGTCTCTTTTTACAAGTAACCTTCGTGTGTTTCCGTCGCATATCCGATAATTCCCGAAAGGCTATATATATCTTATATATCCCATATTCGCTAACTCTCGAATAAAAATACTAAATAGAATTTTTTTTCGGGTTGTAGAATTCGTACAATTGGAAACCACACAATATGGCATTGTTCTTTTTCAACAAAATTTCAAGAAAACAACAATCGATGTTTTTAGCGTCTACAAGGAGTTATGATGCATAAACTGTACGCAATGCACACTTCGAATATCTTCGGTTACATTCGTTATAAAGCCGAAGGTTGTTTTTGGAAAGAGACAGAAAACGTTTTCCCCTTACCGCAAATTTCACAGCCCCCTTGCCTATATGAGCACTTTACACTCCATCCATATCTTCTTAGGTCCATGGTCGGCGTAGCATCTCTTCATTATCCATAGGTTCCGAATACACCAGATGTTTCAAATGTTCCCACAGATAAAAATCTAGAGGATTTAAATCCGGGGAACGTGGAGGCGACTGATCCTCTTCTGCCAATCCATCTATTTGAATAATTATTATTGAGCACATTTCTTATGTTACGTCCAGACTCAAGGAAGGAAGAGTCAAAAGGAAGGACGTAACTAAATTTATCTCGAACGACGGCAGACAATCCGTCTGTTCGACCCGAACGAACGTCTGGGCCCAAATAGGTCAACGACCGCAAGGGTCGCTCTTACTCTATTTAAAGGGCCGTTCGCTCGGTGGTCCCTTTTCGGCAAGAGAATTTAATCTCTTTTGCGCAGGATGGGACTTTGTGCGATCTCGGTTTACGGGAATGAGTGGGAACGGGCTTGCTAATAAATGAAAATCATTTGTGTTGAAATTTATAAGTTTATTCCTAATGTAGTGACGAAAGAGATTATATACATAATAATATAATCGACGGACTTAGTTGCTAATGAAAGTGTGAGTGTATGTGTATGGGTCGCGGGTGATACATTAGTACGGAGATCTTCAATCGGGGCAGAAAGGGGAAAGAGTAATTATTTAAATTTTAGGGTCCCGATTGGTAATACAATTATTTTTATCTAACATGGATATCTATGTATACATCGAAAATTTGTTAGATATGCTAGTGTGCTCCTGAGTCCATCTTTCTAGTGTCTCGCGAGTTAGATGGAGATCATCGCGCAGTGCCGCAGTAGCCCGAGCCAATTCTCGCCTCAACCGACGGTTTCGACGGTTTCGCGCTGATTTAGCTGCCGCTCGCGAGGGTCGTTTGCGGAGTTCGTTTACTATGGGAACGAACGAAATAAGGAATAATTGATAAGGGGGATTTATCAAGAATATTTCTCGGAAATTCTTAGATCAAGGGATAATGTAAAATATTTTTATATAAATGTTTCCTCATTTATTTCTCTGTTCCTTAAATTAAATAAGGTTGAAGAGAAGAGAGGTGGGAAAAGAACTCACGGATTACTTTACTAAAGCAAAGAATCCTGAGTGATTTTGGGAAAGGGGAAAAATCACGGATTACTTCGCTAACACAAAGAATCCTGAGTGATTTTGGGAAAGGGGAGAAATCACGTATTACTTCGCTAACACAAAGAATCCTGAGTGATTTTGGGAAAGGGGAGAAATCACGGATTACTTCGCTAACACAAAGAATCCTGAGTGATTTTGGGAAAGGGAAAAAATCATGGATTACTTCGCTAACACAAAGAATCCTGAATGATTTTGAGAAAGGGGAAAAATCACGGATTACTTCGCTAACACAAAGAATCCTGAGTGATTTTGGGAAAAGGGGAGAAAGAGGAGAGTTAATGGGATTCTAAGATAATTTTCAGAGAAGTAAATGATTGCGCTTCAAATTAGATAATTGAAAGATCCGAGAGTTATTCCTTTTAAAATAAAGAAAATAAAAAAAATAAAATAAAATAAAATAAAATTAGGAATTTAAGAGGGTCACTTACTACTTATTGAGTGCGTAGGTAGGTGTTAACTATTCTGATTATCCCAGATGTGAATCTGGCTAAGGACTCCTCCGTGAGGATGGTGTTCCACTCACGGTTGTTCACTCGCGAAAATTGTCGTAATCGGTGAGCACTGAGCACACGATGATCTCACAAGTGTCACTGCGAATGCTCACGAGTTCGAGATTCGAACAATTTACGGACTCGAAGGATGGTGGTATAACTTTTCGCGAATGATCCGCGTGCGTAGGTTTGAGAAAAAGATTGAGATTCTCTGAGAGATGTCGCGGGTATATATACCTTCTTGCTCCTCCTTCCCGTTAGTTTGTTAATATTTCCTGACGAATAGGGAATTTTTCAATAACGCCCTTTCAGTCCCGGAGGCGTCTCTTGACTTTAAAAGTTTACCGGGATTGGTCAGGGCTTTTGTTTAGGGCCCTAGGTTTTGACCAATGGAGAATTTGTTGAGGTTTATATTTTTATTATCCTCTCGAGATTATCTCGGTGATCTGTCAGGCGGCATTTGTTTGGATTCGGTTATCGTTGTTAGTCTGGTAAAATTTTATTCGTTTTCAAGTGGAAGTTTTCTTCTAAATTTTTATTGATTTTCAAGTGGAGATTTCCTTCTAAAAAGTTTTTATTGATTTTCAAGTGGAGATTTCCTTCTAAAAAGTTTTTATTACTTTTTAAGTAAAATTTTCCTTTAAAAGAAAGATTTTTATTGCTTTTCAAGCGCGAGTTGTCAACTAGTCAAAGCAAAATTTCGGGCACTGCGAGTTACATCTGGTATGTATATATCTTTTTTTTATTTTTACGATTAACCGTCTCCGGTCAGCTGCTTCGCCTGCCAGATCATAGTCTTATTCCCACGCCTGTGATTTTTCAATCATCGCCTTGCATTCTTTGAAAGAAAAGAATCGTGGAGTCCACAGGACGTAATACTTACTTGATGTTTAAAATGTGCTGGTGCTCCATTGTGCATAAACCACGCATGTTTAGCCTAAAATTTAAAGGAACAGCGGCCATTTTGAGCATTTGTTATAATTTAAGTGTTTACTTATGGTTATTTAATTAAAAACAAAAACAATATAAACTTTGTTTTATTATAACTTCACAACTATTCGTTTTTGACTATGAGTGTATATAAACTTTTTTCTTATTTTGACATCAGGAACACGCCCTATAAGTTTGTACAAATATTTTGTAAACACCTTGTATATATATTGTATACTACGCGAAACAATTAGAGGAGCGCTTTAAAACTTGCAAAATTTGATGATTTTTAAGAAGCCATATCTCGGCTTAGAGAGGTCGTAGAACAATGTTTCTGGGCGCATTTTAACGGGTTTAAAGTGGGTAATGTAGCATTATTCGTCTCATCGAACTGTTTTTCGTGTGAGGCTTAAAATCAGATGGCGAAAAAACTCTGGAAATTTCTTGACTTTGTAGTTGTCCATGAAAAAAGCAGGGATGGAACCATAAATGCCACCATATTGGCTTTGAAGTAGGAACCCTTCCCTTTAAAACGCCGCAAGAAACATTGCTCTATCATCCCTAGGAGCCGAGTTATCGCATTTCAAAGTCACCCCTGCATTTTGCAAGATTTTTAGCAATACCGCCAGCATTCGCGTTATCCAATGTGCACCACGGGAAGGTTGCTCGGTCGGATTTTGCACATCATGTGTATGGTGTATGTGTACATCAATGTCAAGGGTGTGCGTGATGCGTGTGTGTGTGTGTCAGCAGAGATAAGGACCCCATGGTTCGTCACTCCCGCGGTAGTTAACGACTCCAAACTTTCTCTGCTGTGTGTAAGTGTGTGTGAGTGTATGGGTGGGTGTGTGTTTACGTGTGTGGGTGTATGTGAGTGTGTATGTGGGTGTATAATAACACAAAACTTTTAATTAACGCGGTAGTTATTAAAGTAACGTGAACGTTATCAAGTTATATTTAGTGAAACGTAAGTAAGACAAAGTAAGACTGACTAAAAATGTTCACATATGCGCGGCGCAAAATATTTAATGATCGCTTTCCGAATCAGCCACGAAAAATTCCATATGAGATTTTCAGTAGAGATGTGCGAATCATTCGAATTCGAATCGAATCGAATCGAATTATTGCGGATTCGATTCGAGTTCGTTTTCGAATGAAAAGTATGAATAATTCGACAATTTCGAATCATAATCGGTTCGATTTCGAAAAGATCGCATCTTTCGTGTCGCCTCATTCATGTTTCTCGCCCGGTTAATCTGTTTTAACTGTTTTAGTTTTAAGTACTTAATATTTGAAATTTTATTTTTCAAGTTATGTTAATTTTATTTTTAAGTATACAGGGTGTTTTAAAGCCACCATATCAGCAGTTTTATGAGAAAACACATTTTCGTGAAAAATGTTTCATACAAAAGTTGTAGGGCTCTAACAATAAGTGGCGCTATTCAAAGTCAACCTACAGTAAGATAGATCTAATATTATTATATAATATTAGTATGACTTTGAATAGCACCGTCAAGGTCACATAAAAATTACTTTGAATTTCTTAAATGGAATCCCTTATTTTTCATTGCATATTCTTGTAGCTTACCTCGAGAGCTTTCCAAAACACTATAATTAAGTTATTTTTTATTGAGTACTTTCCGAGTTATGAGACTTGAAGTTTACAGTATTTTGACATGAAATATAAAATATCTTGTGAAACATTCAGTTTTCGGTGATCTTACTGTAATACTTTTATGCACAGAATAATAAGACCAATCAATTGGTGTAAAGAAAACACATAGTTGCTTTAAAAAAATATGTTACAAATTGCATACTTTTTTTAAAAATAACTATGTGTTTTCTTTACACCAATTAATTGGTCTTATTATTCTGTGCATAAAAGTATTACAGTAAGATTACCGAAAACTGAATGTTTCACAAGATATTTTACATTTTATGTCAAAATACTGTAAAGTTTAAGTCTCATAACTCGGAAAGTACTTAATACAAAATAACTCAATTATAGTGTTTTGGAAAGCTCTCGAGGTAAGCTACAAGAATATGTAATGAAAAATAGGGGGTTCCATTTAAAAAATTCAAAGTGATTTTTATGTAACCTTGACGGTGCTATTCAAAGTCATACTAATATTATTATATAATGCGCCACTTAGAGCCCTACAACTTTTGTATGAAACATTTTTCACGAAAATGCGTTGTTTCCTAAAAAAACTGCTGATACGGTCGCTTTGAAACACCCTGTATAATCATCTATCTTCTGTATATAATAAAAAATAATAATTATACTTATTAAAAAGGTTATTTATTAAATATCTTTAATAATTAAACCTATTAAGAGAATTATTATTATTAGTTATTATTACTTATTAAGAAAGTTTAATTAAAATCTTATTTTTCATTAAAGCCTGAAGGTGATCGACTTGCACGGATATAGCCAAACGAATTTAGTAAAGGGATCTACAATTACTAGAATGTATTTATTTTTATCGGGAATTTCCTGTAAAGGCCCGAAATGATCTACATGCAGGGTGTGCATAGGCATCGGGATAATATCAACTATTTCCATTTCTCCCTCTTGTTTTCCAGCCGCAATAGAATTACTGAGACATTTAACACAGTTATCCAAATATTGTCTGACTCTGACCTTCATACACGCGAACCAATAATGCTTAAGAATGCCTTGAATTGTCTTGTCAATTCCGACATGACCTACTTCGTCATGATGAATTCTAATAATATTATTAATCATGTTTTCCGGAACTACAAATAATTGTCTGTCTTGAAAATTACGAAAAACTAAACCGTTAACTAAAGAAAAGTATTTATTATTATCTTTAAGTTCTAAGTCCGCCGCAATTTCTTTTATTTTTGGATCGGCTAGTTGTTTATATAAAATTTCGTCCTCTATGGAGATGTTATTAATTAACATTATGTTACGACTCAAACAGTCTACATGTATCATTTTATTAGATGTGCGATGTATCAATTCGAATTGATAGTTTTGTAAAAATAAACTCCATTTCGCTATACGGGGATTAATATTAATTTTCTTCATTGCTAAGACTAATAAATTGCAATCGGTGACAATTTTAAATTTTATACCCTGTAAATATACATGGAATCGCTCGATGGCTTTTACTATCGCTAATGTTTCCAATTCAAAACTATGATAAATTTTTCGCAATTTCGGTAGTCGCTTTGCTGAAATACGCTATCGGTCCATAATAGCCATCGCTTTGTTTTTGTATTATGATAGCCCCGAAACCAAGACTGCTCGCGTCTGTGTGTAACTCGGTTTCAGCCGACGGATTATAAATACTTAATACCGGTGGTGATGCTAATTCCTCTTTCAATTGCTCGAACGCAATCTTACATTCCGCATCAAAATTAAATGGTACATCTTTTTTAAGTAGTGTTTGTAACACTTTACATTTTAACGCATAGTCTTTTAAAAATCTACGGAAGTAATTACACAATCCTAAAAATCCTTGGAGTTCTTTACTATTATTGGGCTGTGGATAATCTAATATAGCTTGTACGTGTCTTTTGCATAAAGTTATTCCATTTTCCGAAACTAAATATCCAAGATATTCGATCTCTCGTTTTAAAAATAAGCACTTCGATATATTCAGCTCTAAGCTATATTTTTTAAGAATAATTAATATCTGCTGCAGTATAATTAAATTTTCATCTGCATTATCCGTTGCGATTAATAGATCATCAATGTATACTAATACTTTACCATCGCGAATTAATTCATGAAATATATTTAGAGTTCGCTTCTGGAATTCCGCGAGGGCTTCCGAGAATCCAAAAGGTAGTTTCAGATATTCATATTGTCCGTTGTGGGTCGCGAATGAAAAATATTTCGTATAATCCGAATGTATCGTGATTTGATGGAAACCATCTTTTAAATCAAGTTTCGTAAAATACTTTTTACCGTATAAACTATCTAATTGATCCTCAATAATTGGAAATGGATATTTTTGCGGGTAAATACGCTGGTTCAACGGCCTAAGGTCCACGCACATCCTTTTTTTTCCATCCCGTTTTGGCACTAATATTACTCGAGCACAGTACGGCGATATACTCGGCTTTATTATTTTTCGGCTCAGTAAATCATCAATAATAATATCCAATTCTTTTTTCTCATATACCGACATCCATCTCGGCGCGTATCGAAAGAGAGAGTCGTCTTTTAAATAAACTTTAGCACAGTAATCATCCTTTACCGGTTCTATCTTTAAATTATCCACAGTCTCAAACACTTTTAACAATTTATTTTTTAATACAAAAGGTATATCCTGATCTAAATCTTCACTGATCTTATCGCCTATATTTTGTGTTTCAATTATGTCAATGCTGAATATTGAATGGACAAATTCCTCTACTTCTTTATTTTTTTCGAATTTATAATTACTGTTACCATAAATCAAAGTTATGTTAGATTTTTGAAAAAATTGTCTTCCTAAAAGTAAATCAAATTTCATAGTGCCGTCTTTGACTACTAAAAAATCAATATCAAACCAATTTGGCACTCCTTCTAATTTTATTTGATCGTGCCCTTTGCCCAAAATATTTATTACATAATCGTTAACTCCTTTTAATTTAATATTATTAGTAATTTTAATTAATTTTTTATCGCTATAATATTTCTTATAAATTGATTCCCGCATTAAATTTACATAGCTGCCTGTATCGACTAATGACTCTAGCATTGTATTTGCAATTGAGCTTTGTACCTTCACGCAGGGGCGGTCCTCCGCCTGGGTAGTTAGCTCACTCACGTGAATTGTGTCCGTCGAAGTCGATGTCTGGTCGGTCGCTGTCTCCGACTCCTGGCTCTCGATCAGATGACTCGTTTTCGCGATCGCTCCTTTTTTCGGGCAGGCTGGACTGATGTGACCTTCCTCTCCACATTTAAAACAAGTCGGTTTCTTAAATTTGCAATCTTTGGATAGATGCTACCTGTTTACAGTTGAAACATGTCTTGTCTGTGGTGCCAAGGGATGAGGTAGCGTTTTTGTTTTGAAAACGACTATGCTCTCCGAATCGTGTGTTTGGCCCGTTCTTCCTCGATAAGGTCGAATCCTCTGTTATTCTGCGTACGTGATCGATAAAATCCGGAACATTTGATATCCACGTACTTAGGACCATTTTCCTTGTAGTTGGATCTTTTACGCCGTCTGCTAGTAGTTCGATCTTTTCTTTTTCTGTTAGCGAAAGATTTTGCATTAGGCTTAACTTCTCTTCGGCGTAGTCGATAAATTTCTCCTTGAACATGTTCCACGTTCTTTGCCCGATCTTGGCGAGAGTTGCTGTGTAGGACTCCTTGACTTCGAAGTGTCTCCGGATGTGGAATTTGAAATCTTCCCAGGTCGCCACCGAATCCATAGGCTGACGATTATACCATTCCTGAGCACGATTTTTCAATTGCGAGATTGCTGCCAGCACGATCACTTCATCGTTAAGACGATACATACGTGCCGCACACATAATTCGCTCCAACCATTTCACTATATTTTCCTCATCCTTTCCTGAGAAAGTTGGAATTAGCTTTGTTGCAAATTTCAGTTGCTGCCAATTTATTGCGGAGGGGTTGATCTCCACTATCGAGCCCGTGTCTCCAGAAGCGGCGGGCGAGCCCCTTGTTCCGTCGGATGATCGCTGACGCTCCTCCATTACCTGCACCACGGCTTGCACGATTTCTTGAATATTAATTTGAGAGCTTACTTTTTGTGCGCTCATGCTGTCTTTTGGTCTGGTGCTAGCTGCATTTCCGAGGGAAACTCCTGACGGTCCTGCTACTTGCGTATCTTCATCCCGAATTTCTAATAAATTCGCAGCATTTTCTCCTCTTTCGCTCCCGTTATCCGATCGGTGATCCATTTGTATATTTTTCGGCCACCCGTATTTGTCGTAATATTTGGAGATTGTTATTAAAATCGCTGCACGTGTTCCCTTCGTTGGCAATTTCAAGCGCGAAGCCAATGATCGTAATTGATTAATAGATAATTTGTCGAGTCCAGTTTGATCCATTAAAATATCTTCCACGTCATTCTCTTCTTTTCCGTAGTCGTGGCTGCTCCGGATTGGTTCCGACCTTCCACGTCGACTTCCGGTTGTGAGCCCGCTCTAGCTGTTACCACGTGCCCGAATTTTCTCGAAACTTCTTTTATTCCCGGACAACTCAATTGTCTTTTACTCGCGAATTCAATCCCACTTCTGATTTTATTTTATATTAAGCCCAGCTGTAAGCTAGATATAATAAGAAAGTTTGCAGGTTTTTTATTTAACAATACAAAATTTATTTATTTATTTAATAGCCACGAAAATGGGATGTTTGCATCCCTTATAACAAAAACAAAATAATTAATTAATTAAGAATACCAAATTGTTGCAAAGATCCACCTTTCAATACAACTACTCGTTTAACGATTATCACGCTTCAGATCAGTCCTTCGATCTTCTCTCGCTCTTATTCTCAACCTTGTTCAAGCTCGACTGACTCTGTTTTTCAGTCTTTTCTCTTTTCGCAAGCATACAACGATTTTCGCCAGTCATCCTCGATTACGGCGCCCTTATTCCTTACTCCGAATTTAATGCTAATTTCTCAGAAAGTCCGCCGAATCGAAGGATTTCTGCTTTATCGATATTGAGATCTTTCTCTTACGCTTACAACTTTGTCTTTCGTCGGTTCGCAGTCTGTAATTCTTCGAATCGGCTTGATAACCAACAAAAATCCATTTTTTTTATTTTGCATCAAATTTCTTACGGAATTCTTTAGTGATGTGCGCGTATGCTACGCTTCCGAAAATTCTAATCTGTGTCAAGTCCGGTTTTTGTCACGTCCATAATTCGAATGGAGTCTTTTCGTTTAATAGTGATGAGGCGCATCTATTTAGAATATAAATCGCGGTGTGTACTGCTTCTGCCCATAATTTATGAGATAAATTCTTCGCAAACAACATGGTACGAGCACACTCTACTATTGTACGCATCTCGCGTTCCGCTCGACCGTTCTGCTGTGGCATATACGGTGCCGATGTTTCTAACTTTATTCCGCGTGAAACTAAATGTTCTCTGAATTGACTATTACAGAATTCGGTACCGTTATCACATCTCAGAGCTTTTATTCGATATTCAAATTTATTATGGAATGCATTTTCAAACTCTTTGAAACGCTCGAATGTGTCGCTCTTATGCCGTAAGAAATATACCGCGCGATAACACGAATAATCGTCTTTGAGGAGCAAAAAATATTTCGAGCCTCCCACCGAATCTGCAGGCATCGGACCGCATAAATCCGCATGGATTAATTCGCCTACTTTGTTTCTTCTAATTTGCGCCCTTCTTCTGAATGGCAATTTATACTGCTTTCCTAGTACGCAATATTCGCAGAAAAACTTATTATCATTCTCTAATTTTATTCCGGTTACTAAATTTTTGTTTATTATTTCGCGCAATGCACTGCAATTAATATGTGCAAGTCGCTGATGCCATAAATTCAAATCGTTTTTAATAGTAACATTTGCTTCGTGTTTTGTGACAACTTTAAATATCATTCTATATAGATTATTCTTTTCGCGCTTCTCCCGTAAGCTGTTAAATCGTTTCCCGAATAAATGAGAGCACTCTCCGAAGTTAGACGCAAGCTAAAACCTTTTTGTGTGATTACGCCAATTGAAAATAAATTTCTCTTTAAGTCGGGTACGTAAAGGACATCGTCGATACGACCGTTAATCCATCTTCCGTTTACATATTTTTGAATATTTATTGTACCGCGTCCTTTCACTTCGCAAATAGAGTTATCGCCTAAACAGACTATTTCGTTCGTCTCGGTCAATTCGCCGAATCAATGCCTTTGAAAAGACATGTGTTTGCTAGCTCCGCTGTCGAGCAGCCAAGTATATTGAGTGTCCGCGTTCAAAACATTTTCTTCGACATTCGAACTCGTAATTACAAACGCGCCATGTTTATCTGAATTACCTTCTTGCTCGTTCGACATTTGATTAACACGACCGTTATTATCACGCTCATATTTTTTTGAATTTTTTCTTCTACGACATTCTCTCGCGTAATGTCCTTTTTTATGACAATAAAAGCATTCGATGTCTTTCTTAATTTTACTATATATACTCGGATTATCAAATTTCTTGTTACTATGTAATTTTACAGTCCATTTACCGGCATTTGTTGCTGCAAGCGCCTCCGTTGCTGCATCCATGACTGTCAGGCGTTGTTCCTCCTTTATTAAGCGTTCTATTAGGTTCGCGCGGGTCTGGTTCTCTACAGCAACGCTGTCCCAGGCGATGATCAGAGGATTTAATTTTCCGGGAAGTGTCATCAAAATCTTCGTGTTTATGGCCACGTCGGACAAGACTTCTCCTACGTCGCTTAGTTGTCTTGCAAGGCTCTCGATTTTTGCAACGTGCTGCATTACTTTGTCGTTTATTCCCATTTTATATTCATAGAATTGTGATAAGAGTATGGATTTGTTTGTTGCGCTTCGTTGCTCGTGAATGCTGCTTAATTTTTGCCACATTTCGCTTGCTGTTTGACAAGTGATCAAATACTCCAGTTGGGAAAACTCCATTGAGGAAGCAAGAATGCATTTTGCTTTCGCATTCTTGTGCGTCCAGGCTGTGTACGTTACACCTTCTTCGGCGGGTCTTGCTAAGGTTCCTTCGACTACTCCCTTGAGATCGCTGGCTTCGAACACTGCCAGCATTTGGAATTTCCACAGCTGGAAAGGAGGAGGGTCAATAAGGGCGTTTTTATGCCCCCTCTGGATTTTCATAAAACAATTTTTTTTGTCTTGTATGATCATTAGGAATGTCAAAAATAATCATTAGGTGAGAAAAAAATTCGATCCATATAGCCAAAATTAATCATTAGTTTAGGTGTACCACTATGGTATCTAAGCCCTTTTTATGACTAATAAGTAAACTAATGAAATATTTTCGGTCATTATACTGCTTTGCCATAATATTTATGTCATTTTAGACTACAATATGCATTGCCTCAAGATGAAGGTGAATACAATTCATAGTGAAAAAATTTTTGATTACTCCTGACATGGGGTGTTCATAACAAATAAATGATCACTATTAGTTGTCTACAGACTGAAGCCTCTACACCGCGTCAAGGTTGTGATCATTGTAGAGGTTTTAATTTTTTTATCTTTTTATTTTATTATTTTTTATCGAGACTTTTAACTTTTTAGAACTCAGATCACTTGAATCACTTATTCTTTTTGACATGATTACAATTGAACTTCAATTATTGAAATATTGATTAAACAAAGTAATAATATAAGATCCTGGTAGAGGTTAACAATAATATGGATAAAAGACAACGAATTATGTCGTGCGTGAAGTTGCTGCATTCGACTCATGCGACAACTTCACGCATGATGTTTACCATGAGCTATATTCACCTTCATCTTAAGGCAATGCATGTTATAGTTTAAAATGACATAAATATTATGGCAAAGCATTATAATGACCGAAAATATTTCATTAGTTTACTTATTAGTCATAAAAAGGGCTTAGATACCATAGTGGTACACCTAAACTAATAATTAATTTTGGCTTTATGGATCGAATTTTTTTCTCACCTAATGATTATTTTTGACATTCCTAATGATCATACAAGACAAAAAAAATTGTTTTATGAAAATCCAGAGGGGGCACAAAAACGCCCTTATTGACCCTCCTCCTTTGTTCCGTTGAATTTAGTAATGTTTTTCAGATCAAATGAGTCACCCATGGTGGAGGAAAGTGCCTCTCTTTGTCACCACTGTTGGAAGATCTGACTATAATGATTACTAACTGCACTCGCCTAATTTATTTAACAAAATCACGACAACCTCTCAATTCACGCGCATACCTGGGCCCATAACCTGTTGGGTTTTTTTTTATGCAGTGAATATGAGAGAGAGAGGTTGAAAGAAATAAAGGCGGTCGAATATATACGGAACAGAGTAATTTATTTATGTGTATCGCCTCTCGTGGCTTTGGCAAGACTAACTGAGAATATATTCGAACGTCGATGACGAGGTGTATTCTGTCGTCAAAAATAATAACATGCGCAGGAGCTGACTTAGCAAGTGACCTCCGGCAATACACGTTCAGAAAGATGCGCGAATTGTATATACATATTATATATAACACGAAAACATATATATTTCGAAATAAATTCGTAACAGAAATAAATAAAATAAGAGCGCATTTCGCGACCACCGGCGAGCGTGAAAGAGAGAGCGCGAGCGAGAGAGCAAGAGTAAGCGAGCGTGCGAGTGAGCGAGAGAGAACGCGCGGAGAATCTCTGGCGCCCGCGATTAACCTGTGTATTTCGCCCGTCGGATCGCGCCAGATCAACCTCAGTGAAGTTAACCCCACGTTTTCCAAATTTGAAAAAAATGAGCTAGTTCTGATTGCCCCCCAAAGAGTTCTAAAGTTCTCTATCGATTATATAAAGAGTTCCGTTGATTAAAGCCTACGGCACACGGTGCGTGTTTTGTTGCTAGTTTTGCTGATAGATTCGCTGCGCACTATTCTGTGGGCTGCGTTGCGTGCTATTAAGATGGCAGTGTTGTTAGTTTTCGCTTCATACGATTATTTGCCGTTCAACAGATCCAAGATGTTTTTTTAGTTGAAGCATAACCTTCAAAGTATATATGATTAAAAAATGTGTCACATAACCTGAAAGGACAGGTTGAAGGCACGTTAATAGTCACCATCCGGTGACACGGGAAATAAAAATATAATTAAAAAAGAAAGAGAAGTGAGTTTTAAAGAAAATGTAAGAAAATTAGTAAGTATGTATAGTAAATATAGAAAAACACTAAGTGTATATATAAATCAAAGTATTTTAATTACAGCAATTCTGTTATAAGAAATAGACATCATGTCGGTAATAGGATGGACTAAAGAAGCAGTAGAGGTTTTAATTAATGCATACAAAGATGAATCTTGTTTATATGAAACTAGTAATCAAAATTATCACAACAAACATTTAAGAAATGAAGTATTAAGACGAATCAGTGTCATAGTGTCCACAATTAGACCAAATTCGAGTGAAAAAAATGCAGTGTAAAAATACATAACCTTAGAAACCAATTTAACACTGAAAATGCAAAAGTGAGAAGATCACTTAAGAGTGGAATAGGCATTAGAAATGTGAGTATTAAAATAATATGTAAATCATGAAGTTAAACATTATATTGTATATTTTAAATAAATATTTTAATAAATATTTTGATAGGTATATAGACCTAATCTGTGGTATTACGAGTCTCTAAAATTTTTAGAAAAACATGTTATCCCAAGAAAAAGCAAGTCATCGCAGTTGTCAAATGTAAAAATAATTGCAAACACATCTACTTATTCAACACAATCAACACAGGTATGTATTTAAAATATACTGCAACTGAAACAAATCTTATTTATATATATTTTGCATATGAATGATGTACATTTATAAAATATTAATTTGCAAAATAACAAAAAATAAATATATTTCCAGAAACAATTGTGTGCGTGTGTGTGTGTGTGTATCTTTACACAGTATAGCGAGTTTAAATATATTTTTTACTTTTATTTTTTGCAATATGGTTTTTAATTAAATTATAATGATTTATTGTTAGTATTATATTTATATATGCACATGATTTAAGCAAAACTTTATAATATTGATTAATACAGTAATTTTTATTTTTTATTCTGTGTAGATTATTCAAGTTTAAGCAGTTTAAATTTTAAAAGAGATGCTGAAGAAGTCGCTACAGTAATCGGTTGCAGCTTAAAATTTTGATTTTTATACAATTTCAAAGAAGAGTGAGAAGTCACCGCGCGCGTGTCCTCGAGCGTGTCCTCGATAAACAATCATTTACTTTTGCCTTTTTGATGAGTATAACAGCAGTGTTATATGAATTTCTTTATTATTATTATTATTATTATTAATTCTTTATTATTATAATTATTATTAAATTATTATAACTCTAATTATTAATTGTCCTTAATGATTATTGTTCATTGATTGTAATAATTGTAATAAAAAATGATAAAATCTTATAAATAAAAATTCAAATTTATACTTATAAAATAAATAATATAATTAAATAAGTATAATAATATGTTTCTCTTTTATTTATATTGCAACACACATACATATTTTTATTATAATATACAATTATTTTATTTCGCATCTTTTTTCTTTTTTACCAACTTGATGATTTAATAAATTAATTAGTTAAACAGAAATTATATTTTTGCTAATTCAAAGAGCATTTTAGGCCGGATTGATAGAGCGATATATAGTTCTGGTTTTATCAATGCTTCGTATAGGATCGACATGAGTCATAAATATTGAAAATCTCAGTTCTAATTTTATATTACCATTCAAAAACAGAGATATGCGAAGTAAAATGCTTTCTCCGAAAAGACTACAAGGACATTGTTTTACAATTTTTTTTTCTTCTACCAAACTGCACAATTAAAACAAAAGTGTTCTCTATTGTTCTTCTTTGTTCTTACATAATGCTAGCTCTATCTTTTTTTCGATGACTTATTGGTTTGCTTTCTTTATTTTTAATTTAAAAAAAACATAAAAGCATTAAAATTTCTAAAAAAATATGTCTGTTAAGAGTCTTGTATTATAAACATATAAATATATATATATATATATATATATATATATATATATATATGTGAATGGTATATTGTGAGGACCGACACTAATACATATATTTTTTCGCATACATAGATATACATCCACATGTAGATGAGTATATCAATGAAATTTTATATATGTATATTGTTTTTCAAAGTTATTAAGCATTTTTGTCTTTATACAGTGATCGTATATATCGAGGACCGATACTTTATTTTATGATAAAATACAATTATATTTTTTAATTTGAAATATCTTTGTGTATTTAGTATCTTTAATACAAATTAGAGCTTCTGACAGAATTAACTATATAAATATACATTATTAAAAATAAAATATCGTCAAAAATAAAAAAAATACATAATGTTTATTGTGAGGCCCAAGAATAATTTCTTATTATAGATACTTATTTTTGCTATTTTTCAATCATACTTATGATATACATAAATGATATTATCTCATTCTGTCTATTATCTTTTATGCTTTCTTTACTTTTCTTTATTTTTTCCCGTAATCTCTTTTTTGCCTGTTCGTTTACTCTGCTTTATTTTACTCCGTCTTCTCACTATGCTATTTTTTTGACATGTATACATATAGTATATATAATATGCATATTATACAATATGTATACAATATAGTATTTATAGATGTTCGAATATACAATTTTCATACATAAGCATTCCTTATTGCTTCTTCTAGATTGTCTTCATTCTAAATTTTGTGGTTCGGTAAAAATTTGTGAATCGCTATCTCAAGCTATTTAAATGTAAATTAGACAGAATTTTATTTTTATATAGACTTACCGCCGTTATTTATTGTAAAAAAGCCGGTGTATTTTTTAGAATTTTGTGTTAAAGCGGTGATAACGATTCAGAGGATAAAAGAGCTTTTTATCGGTTCAAAGTATCCAGAAATTCCTATTTCACGAACCACTTATCTTATGGGTGTAAATTCCCAATATCTATTTAGGCATAGCAAAATTCATTGAAACGACATATCTTTTTATTGTATTTATAAATTCTTTCTAACTCTATAAAATAATAGATGTATTTTTTTCAAACTAATTTCATTAATTTAAATAGTCGCTTTTAAATATTAGATTTTCGGAGTCTTCACAAAATAGTAGTATTATTAGAGGATCATATTCTTTATTGTCTCTCTCTCTCTCTCTCTCTCTCTCTCTCTCTCTCTCTCTCTCTCTCTCTCTCTCTCTCTCTCTCTCTCTCTCTCTCTCTCTCTCTCTCTCTCTCTCCCTCCCTCTCTCTCTCCCTCTCCCTCTCCCTCTCCCTCTCCCTCTCCCTCTCCCTCTCCCTCTCCCTCTCCCTCTCCCTCTCCCTCTCCCTCTCCCTCTCCCTCTCCCTCTCCCTCTCCCTCTCCCTCTCCCTCTCCCTCTCCCTCTCCCTCTCCCTCTCCCTCTCCCTCTCCCTCTCCCTCTCCCTCTCCCTCTCCCTCTCCCTCTCCCTCTCCCTCTCCCTCTCCCTCTCCCTCTCCCTCTCCCTCTCCCTCTCCCTCTCCCTCTCCCTCTCCCTCTCCCTCTCCCTCTCCCTCTCCCTCTCCCTCTCCCTCTCCCTCTCCCTCTCCCTCTCCCTCTCCCTCTCCCTCTCCCTCTCCCTCTCCCTCTCCCTCTCCCTCTCTCTCTCTCTCTCTCTCTCTCTCTCCCTCTCTCTCTCTCTCTCTCTCTCTCTCTCTCTCTCTCTCTCTCTCTCTCTGTCCTGCTTTTTCTAGCGTTCCTTCGTCCTCCTTTGTTCTTGCTTTGCAAGCATGCTTAGTAGAATAGATAGATTACTACTATAATTTCTTCAAATTGAATTTTTTTTAGATTAATTAAAAATTTTATATTGCATTTTTCTACATTTTATTGTTATTTTTTAAGATTTTATTACTGTGGTTATTTGTGAGAAAACACAATTATTTTAGTGCATTTTTTATCAAGCAATATAGAGAGCATCTTATTTTCTTTTATATCAAAAATTGTATCATGTATCCAATGAAATACATAGAAATACATTAAAAGAATTACATTTAAAATTTTTTAACATTAAGGAATAATTCATTTGTTTATTCTCTCTTTCTCATCTTTTTATACTACATTTTTTTCTACTACTAGCTACTTATTTTTAGTGTTATATTTGTTATAGTGTTATATAGTGTTTTATTTTTTGCACATTTTTATAAATACAATTGAATATGTATATGTCTTTATGTTATATCTACTATATATAATTATAAATTTATACAATTATATATTAATTATTATTATATTCCTATTTAGTATTATATTTATATAATTTATTATTATATTCTTATATATTATACCTATATTATTATATTTTATTATATTCTATTATTGCTATATATTCAATTATTATCATTATATTATTCATAGGACTGTATATATACAGACATAACATAATACAATACATAAACAATTATTTGATAAACAATTAAAATATATTTATATTTCATCTTAAATTTATAATTATGCAATGCGATAAGAGGAAATAGTAAATAAAATTTAACATAATATTTAAAGTAAATAATATATTTTTTGTAATTCAATATTATTTTAATATTATTTTGAATGAGCTTTCTAATAAATCACGCGCGTATTCTTTATCGCCCTAGCGTCTTAGAACATATATAAATGGAAGGGGAATGCCTATTGTTCTCGACAGAAAAACGTCCCAAGGAAGTGAAACAGAAAATATGGTTCCCTCTCTCTCGTGATTAAGTAGCCGCTTATTGTAGTAAGTAGTGGCTTATTGCTCGAAAGTGCACATGCGCGGCTACTTAATCACGAGAGAGAGGCAACCATATTTTCTGTCTCACTTCCTTGGGACACATTTCAGACTGCTATTCCCCTTTCATTTATATATGTTCTAAGCCTAGCGTACTATATTTAAACGTTTGGTAATTAGCTCAGTAAAGGCCCGAGCACAAACTTTTGCATAACGCATAACGCATATGCATAAGAAATTCGATTGGTTGAATTTCTTATGCATACGTTTATGGACCAATCAAATTTCTTATGCATATGCGTAATGCGTTATGCAAAAGTCTGTGCTCTGGCCTTAACTCTGCAATCAGCCCCTGCTGGTTTATGGCGCCATGAGTATTCGCCTATATTCCCTCCGCATCGCAGTATATCTCAGGCAGTGTACCTAACCTAACCTAACCTTTATATAGACAATAAGGTTGTACAATATTATATGATATAAAAAGTAAGATCTCTTGTATAAAATGAATAAAAAAAAGTTTGCTATTTTATCAGATAATGGTCAATATAAAGTTTGCAAATATACTGATCTTACGAAGAAAAAGCAGAAAAAGCATGATAAATGTTTATTTATCAAAAAATCTAATAAGGAGACTGTGCAACTTATTGCTATTCATTGTGAGTTAAATTACATTAGATTATCTTAAATAAAATAAATCGATTTTTATTTAAAGAATTTTATGCTGTAATACAGTCTGTTTATTTATATTTGCAGGTAATTATTAAATTTTAAATGAATTAACACAAAACCTGAAGACTAACGTTCCGCAAGTAAAAATCAAAGATCTTAAAAAAGACAAGTTTACTTTTATGAAAGAAATTGAAAATTCTAATCTTACAATTAGTATGCAATCTTCTGTTTTAACTGATGTATCAGAAACGCAACTTGATTCATCAGCTTGTGCTATAAGTTCTATTAACGTCAGTTACATCAGAAAGTAAGTGTACAATTAAAATTTTGAATTAATTATATAAACTAAAAGTTTAATTTACAATATTGATAATTATCAACAAGAAATATTTTTAAATGTTAAGCAAATTGTGATAACATTTCTATTCTGAATATATTTATATATATTATATATATTAATTAGATCAAATTGTGGTAAAAATATTTATAAACAATAAATAATATGAAAAACTTATATTTTAAATAATGGCTATAACAGTACATTACTACGATTTAAATATGAACTATTATTTTCTAAAAAAGTATTCTTAAAAAATTAATTGAAATAGTTATATTATCGTAATAATATTATTATATATTTTAATTACTTTTTTATGTACAAATTTTACTAGAAAAAGAAGACAAGAGGATAAAAGATATATTAAAAGATAAGGAAAAGTTAGATAAATCTCAGACATCTTTGGAAAGCTATAATATTGTTAAGAGCGCGTCTACAAAATGCATATTAAGACCACATAATAATGCTCCAACAGCATCGTACACGAATAGCAACGAATCTTTGATAATAAATTTAAACACAAATTTACTGGATAAAGGTAAACTATTAATCAAACAATAATAATTTTCTTTATATTTTGTACAACTTAAAAACATTGAATTAGTAATACAGTTTCAAGATCACTTTAGAAAGTTCATAATTCGTGACAAAATTCCAGATAGAATTTTATTGATAATTTTATGTGGCATGTAACACAGAAAACATTAGAAATATCAGAATATATACATATACAAAATAATATCAGATATATATTTAATACGTGCGCTTTTCGAATTTTTAAATTTTTCTGTTACATGAAATTATAAATAAATTTCTATTTTGAATTTCTATCTGAAATTACAGATGTCAATTATTCTAACTTAAATGCCAAATGTATTTTTATTGTAGAAAATATATATGATAATACTATAAATAACACTATAGATAATATTATAGATAAAAATACTATTGTAAAAACTGTATTTGATAAAGTTCCAAATAATGGACCCAAAATTATTAGTAATGTTCCTTTTTCTACATCTATACTAATATTACCAGCTAAGAAAAAAGTAGCAACTTCTTTGAATGAAAGGTAAATAAAAAGTTTTGTATTACACACACACACACACACTTATTACTAATAATAATCAAAACAAATTACACAATTTAATAAAAAAAAACGCAAAAATGCTAGATATCATTTCTTATAATTTTTTAATACTGAATACGATGTCGGCTTCAAAAATGTTCTATCATGTTACAATTTTAAGAAATTAAAATTGTAAAAAAAGAACTATTTGGACGCACTTTATGTTATAACTATAATATAACTATAATATATGTATAACGTGTTAGAAATTTTTTAAGTAATTAAAATAATCTTGAAAATCTTATTAACAGTAATGTACACAAAAATTTCTTTTAAAGGTTAATAGTCTTAATAGTAAACTATATTTAAAAAAGAGAAAACTTTTATGTCACATAGTTTTAACATCTTAAAGTACATCAAAAACTCTTTTTATACAATCTTGACCTTGAGTTTTTTTCAAAATTGTGATGGAATATTTTTGAAACCGGTATCGCATTCAGCATAAAAACTAGAGAAATAATATTTTGCATTCCTGTGTTTAAAAAGAACTATTCCTTATAAAACTATTATTAACAATATTATATATATATATTCTGTTTAAATAATAGTGAGCTATTAACGAAAAGTGAAATATCAGCTATAAATGAGTCATTGGAGTCATTAAATAATGAATTGACTTGGAGTTGGAATAAAAATGAATTAGTAGTACCTCAATGCGAAGATATTGAGGATAAACAATTAGAAGATTCAACTTTTGGATTAGATTGGTAAGGCAGTCATTTTTTAAGAATGCGCTAATGTCTTATATGTGATTAATAATTTTCTTTAATATATATAAAACTTTAGGAACAACAATGAAGGGATGATAAATGATACATTACACAATTTAACAGAGAAAACTAATTTCAATGATTCTAAACAACTACATGATGAAAATTTTATGGTTCATTCTCCAATAAAACGTAATTAATTTTTTTATTTAAATTTAGTATTATTTAAACAAGTAAATTTCAATTAACATTAACGTTAGTACTTTAATTGTTTTAGATTCTCAAGATAACAGTGACTTTTCTGATTCACACAGTGAATATGTTCCATCCAAACATTCATCTGAGGAAGATGATGAACATGTCTTAAATACATCTGCAAATAAAATTTTAAGAAAAAGTAATTCTTTCAATAATTCCGTTAATTCAGGATTTAATGTTTCATTAACAACCAATATTTACGGCAAATCATCGCGCAATGATGAAGAAATGTATATCGAATCAGCTCCATCAAAAGGATCTAAACGTATTTTTAGAAAACATTTCTGCTTATTTTGCAAAACATGGCAATTAAAAATTAGTCGGCACTTAGAAAGAAAACATAAACACGAAAAACGAGTGAAAGATTTCAGTGACTTACCAAAACAATGTAACGAAAGAAAAAATTTGATTAACATGTTGCGAAAGGAAGGAGATTTTTATTATAACGTTAGCAATGACGTAAATACTGGTGAATTGATAATTTGCAGAAGACCTGCTGAAAAATCTAAAAACACTGCACGAGATTACACCGCTTGCCCAAAATGTAAAGGATTCTTCAATAAACTGAATTTAAGGCACCATACAGCACATTGTATTGATCAAAAACGTAAAGGTACTAAAGTTTGTCATGTGCTTAGTCGGCAAATCATGGGTAGATACGCAAGCCAGGCCAACAATGTTTCACGCCAAATAGTAATGCCACGATGTCGTGACGATAGAATAACACGTCTTATTCGTTATGATCAATTAATTATGGAACATGGAAATAAACTTTGTCTAAAATATCCATCTCCACATCATCATGATATGATACGACAGCGATTGAGGCAACTTGGTCGCTTCCTTTTAGAAATTAAACAGCATTGTCAAGATATAGATGATTTATCATCAGTCTATCATCCAAAATATTATAGAATATGCATCGACGTCATAAATGTTCTTGCTGGTTTTGATTCTTCCACAAAAACTTACAAAATTCCGTCATTAGCAAACTCATTAGGCACATTATTAAAAACTGCAGGAAAAACGTTAATTTCTTTAACAATATTCGAAGACAATGTTGTAAAACAAAAACAAGTAGAAAATTTTTTAACGTTGTTAAATAATGAATATGGCCCAGCAGTCAATAAGATTGCTTTAGAAACACAACAACAATTAAAAAGAAAAAAGAAAGTTATTCTTTCTTCCATTGACGACATTAAGAAATTGGATAACTTTTTGAAAATGCAACGTACTACAGCTTTCAAAAATCTAAAACAAACGTTTTTATTCCAAGATTGGCTTAAGCTTTCTGAGAGTACATTAATATCAATACAGCTATTTAATAGACGAAGAGCAGGAGAAATGGAAAGGACCTTAATTGAAGATTATAAGAATTATCAAAAAATTGATCCAAAAATGAATATAGATGAATTTAATGCACTTTCATTAGAATGCCAAAAAATAGCGATGGAATATGTGCGGTTTACAATACGTGGAAAGCTGAGCCGTACTGTATCTGTTTTATTGGATTCTGAATTACAAAAATGTGTAGAACTAATTCTTCAATATAGAAAAAAAGCCGGTGTTAGTTTGTCAAATCCTTATGTTTTTGGTATTCCTAATATGGATTGTCGTAAACATGCATACTTAAAAGCATGTGATCTAATGCGCAGATTTTCAATTGAATGTCAAGCTAATCAGCCTGAAACTTTACGAGGTACTACTCTGCGTAAGCATGTAGCAACATTAGGAGTCAACTTAAACTTAACGGACATTGAAATTACGGATCTTGCCAATTTCATGGGACATGAAGAAAAAATTCATCGTGAACATTATAGAATGCCAGTAGTTCATCGAGAAATTTTACGAATGTCCAAATTATTAGAATCTGCAAGTGGCAAAAATGAAAATGAAAATAATCTCAATGATGAAGAAAGAAATGATAAAGAAATAAATAATGCTTTCAAAAATGATATGATTCCAAGTACTTCAAATTGTGGTAGGTAGTTTATTTGCAATTCTTAAACAAATTAATTATAAAAAATCTAAAATATTACATAGAGTTTACAAATTAATTTTTACTTCAAAAAGGTTTAACTTGTAATAATGTAAATAATCGAATTATTAATAAATTTTATTTATCAACAAATTATAAGTATAAAATATTAAAATATGACTTATCTTCTTAGATTTCTATCTGTTTAACATTATAACATTTCTATACAACAAAATCAACGAAATAAGAAATCTAGAAAAAAGTATAAAAGTTTGCCTTTTCAAAGTTATAATATGTACAAATATAATTTTAATAATAGAAAAATTTACATAATACAGACTTATGTTATTTTTTTATTGTTATTAATTTTAATTAATATAAAATTTTAGATGTGAATAATTTCTATTCAAGCGACAGTGATACTGATACAGAAAAATCCTTCTCTCAGAAAAAAAGCGTTCTAGTAAGTTTTATAGAAAATACAGTGTAAGAACTGTGATATAATAATATATATACATATGTAATATATACTTTCTGCTTTTTATTTTATTTATCATTTTCTATTTTCTACTTAGCATCACCATATGGGAAATGTAAAAGAGTATATTGGAATGAAACCGAAAAAAAGATTGTATTGGATATGTTCGGAAGTTATATTTCGAAAAAGTTACCCTCGTTGCACGAAATTCAAGAATTAATTAAAAAGAATCCAATCGCTTTAAAACGCAGAACTGCTGTCACAATAAAAGCGTGGCTAATGAATCAGAAGCAGAAGCAAAGGGCTTTAAAATCCTAATTGTTTTTTTATTTTTAGCTTTACTTGATTTATTTTATGTTTGGCATATACTATGCATTAAAAGAATTAAACAAAATATTTAAAATATTCTTACATTATAAAATATATTTTGTAATATACTAATAATGTATGTTATTATAATGTAAGAACATTTCAAATATTTTGTTTTTAATTCTTAAAAATACAAGATATTTTATAATGTTACATTATTTATATACATATATGTAAGAACAATTTTAATTATATATTTCAATTATACTATATTTCTACAATTTTTATTTTAAAGAATTACATATTTGTTCTACAGTTAAAGTTTTTTAATTTTTTATGTAAGTATTTTTTTTAAAATACTTAAAAAGTAAGGTGTATACAAATAGTAATATAGATTTGTATTTTAACTAATTTTTCTTATCTTCTTATTGTCAATTATAATTGATCAACATTATTAAGTAGTAATCACAAATAATTACATATTTTGTTGTATTCTAATAAAAATTTAGTAAGTTTTTTAAATATAAACAAACAACTGCTTTATTAATTTTATATCTATAAATATAAATAAGCAAATACAAAGAAAGAATGTTATATCTTAAGAATGTTATGTTATGTTTCATATAAAGAATATAATTTTGTTATCAACTACTTAGTACATTTTTCAAATTAATTGTCAAAACAAATATAATAAATATGTTAAAAATACTTCGAAATCTATTATATATTATCCCCATTACGTGCTCCTTTTATTTCTTATGTCCTTCTTATCTATTTCAAACGCCATATTGCATCTTGTGATATCAATAATATATTGCTGCGAATTGTAAGTAATGACAAAAACATTTGACTTAAATATTGATTTAAATATATTATACATATATATTTAAATATCATATATATAATATAATATATATATGTGAAACGTATATTGTGAGAACACTTTCAGTGAACAATCGTACATTATGTAGACCAAACGTCATTATGAGGACGGTCCTCATAATATTTTATACGCAACGTATATTATGTGAACCGAATTTCACAATTCCTTTACCGACTTTTGTATATTATGAGTACCATTTTTATAATTATACGAAACGTGCATTACGAGGACTTCTTAATTTTTGTCTTTTGTATATTGCGATGACAATCCAATTTATTTTGCTATAATTTGCATATGATAAAATGATAAAGCCATTTGCTGTTTCGTTCAATTTAATGTACATAAAAGAAATACCTAGAAGAGACATTAAATAAATTTAAAAGATAATTTATAACATTTCTACATTAGACGTAAAGAATTTAGAAATAGCGCTTTATGAAATAGTATTATTTTAACTCGAGAAATTATCGATTGAAGAGGTTTTATTCTTCAAATCATTATCTATCGTTTTAGTACAAAACACATGCTGATCTTACAATGCGGTAGATCAATATACTATATTAAAATAAAATATTTTCTAATTTACTCCCAAAAAACGTAAGATCTTAATTTATGAACGAGTATTTTTTTTAATAACTTGAAACTTTGCTGAAATATAAATAATTTTTATAGAAACAATATTAATTATTAAATAAATTGTATATTTAATTATAATTTTTATAGAAAAGTCGTATTTCATATTTATAAATGATTTTATAACTAAATGTTAAAATGTGTTAACGTAAATACTGCATAATTCTTGTCAAATGTTAGATAAAAACTAAAAATACAAATAAAAGTAAAAAAATGTTTTTTTTTACTTTAAAGTATTCTCCAAAAGATTAAACTTTCGCTTAACATTTTTTTCTATCTCATAGTTTCGACGATATTCGACCCTAAAAGAAAAACCGTTTTTTTATAGAAGTGTTTTACCCTTTAAATCTTAATATCCGAACATATAAAAAAATACGTGTCTTTTAGATTTTTGTGTTTAACATATTTAAAAGAAAATCAAATCGGTTTCGGACAGTTGTAAAATATCCTTTGTGAGTAGTTAAACAACTTAAGTTAAACAACTCGAGCCCGAATTTTTCATATTTTGATATGTGATGTGATTATCGTCATTTTTGCATTTTGTATTTTTCTCACATTTTTATTATTTTGGCACATATTTATTTGTACCATTTGTAAATATGTATCAATGATAAATATCAAAGATAGGAGTATTAAAATTTATCACTTTAGGGGTATTAATATATTGCACAAATTTGTTATATTTGTATAATTTTTTGTTATATTGGTATAATTATTATAAATATATTTCGCTAACTATTCCTGTCAGCATGTTATTACATTGTTATTACTAATTTTATAACATTGTTTCCAGTAGTGAAAAGCAACATATACTATGAAAAAATATATTATAATTATATTATAAAAAAATTACTTTTTTTCTAATTTGAACTGATCATTTTTTACCTTATTTATCTTATTTTTTACTTTATTTGTTTATCAACATAACATACATTTCTTTGTAATCTTTATAATTTCACTGAAGAGAGAAAGTCCAGACGGGGACTGAAATGTTTGAATGAAGTAATTACATGTTACGTGCATATATGATGAATTGACATTGCTCGAGATCAATCATTTGCGATTTTTAGTTTGAATAATTACGCCGTTTGACAAAAATTATGCAATATTATTTACATTATCATTTCATTTTTTAGTAATATAAATTTATTTATAAATATGAAAAAAAAATTCTATAAAGATATGATAATTAAATATACAATTTATATTTTATAATTAATATTGTTGCCATAAATATTATTCATATTTCAGCAATTTCTCAAGTTATCAAAAAGATTCCACAAATTAAGATCTCAAACTCTTAGCCGTAAATTAGAAAATATATTATTTTAATACCAATCTATCGCACTGTAAAAGAAACGGCATGTATTTTACACTAAAACGACAATGACAAATAATGATTTGCATTTTTTCAATCGATAATTTCTTGTGTTATCAAAATAGTACTATCACATAAATCGCTATTTTAAGTTTAAATTATTTCTAATAATTATTTAAATTATTTTTTACATAGAAATGTGTCATAAATAATCGTGTTAAAATTATTTCGTATGTAATATCTTTTCATGTGCATTAAATTGCACGAACAAAACATGATTGTCAAATTTTATCATGTCCAAATTATTACAAATTAAATTGGATGGTCCTCGCAATATACAAAACACAAAAATTAAGAAGTCCTCCTAATGCACGTTTTGTATAATTATAAAAATGGTACTCATAATATACAAAAGTCGGTAAAGGAATTGTGAGGTCCGGTCCACATAATATACGTTGCGTATAAAATATTATGAGGACCGTCCTCATAATGACGTTTGGTCTACATAATGTACAATTGTTCACTGAAAATGTTCTCACAATATACGTTTCACACACATATATATATATATATAAAATAAGTGGTAATAACTTTATAAATTGTATCTAACATAAATATTTGTTATATGTGTGTGTGACAAGGCCAAATTTATTGTATTTTATTATTTAAATTTATTATTATATATAACAAAACCAAATTTAAGAAGACTTTAATGAATAATTTTTCCGAGAAGAGAATATCTGAACAATACAGAAATAAAAAATTTTTTATGAAATAATATGAAAATTAAACAATGTTATTTTATAAATTTAGCATAAATTATATATATATAAACTTTTCTTATGTTTTTTAAGGCATTAAATATTTTTTTTACTTTTAATATTGTTAAAAAAGAAAAAAATTAATATTTAACTGTGCTTATTTCGAAACAATTATTACAAAATCGGTAAAAAAAATAAAAAAATGAAAAATATGGTCAAGAATTTTAGTAGCAGTAATAAGTAATAATGGTAATAGTCTTTAATATCTTTAAGTTATTAGCAAAAGAGAAGTAAGAGTTCGGCTGATCCAGCGAGACGTTACATGTGTGTCTCGACGCGACAGTGAAATTGCGTGAGTTTACGCTGACATTCAGCAGCAGCGCGTAAAATGCATTTTTTACAAGCTATTTCTATCTCTCTCGTTATGCTCACTACTACATTATTAAATTATAAAATATGTTAATTATAAAAATATATTTAAAATAAATATATTATTTCAATAAGTGTACGTATATATTTCATGATTATTCTCTTATTAATATTCTGGAATCACACATTGCATAGCAAAAGTTATAAGAAAAATATAACAAGTTTTTACTTTGAAATAAAGAACTAAACCAGCGAAGAATTAATATGCGTAAAAATAAAAATAAAATTTAATTAAGTTTTACATAATTATGTAGTGCTACTTCTCTAAATTCTTTTTCGTGAAATTTATATTAATTTGTATACTTTAAATATAGTATTTATGTATGCCACTGATTACAGTTATTTTAATATATTTAATTTGTCAACACTGTGACGTGACGCTTTGGTACGCGTCCGTCACAAGGGCGGTAACTCGACCGCGGAGGGGATCCGGGGGTTGCGCCTCTTCTTGTCTGGGAGGGCGCCGATTTTTGTTCGGCAGACTTCTGCGTTGTACCGTTTTCGCATCTTTCGTTTTCGTTTTGTTTCGTTTAGTCTCGTTCGCGTCTACAGTTCATTGTAGTTAGCGAGTCGCATAGGGTCCCCAGTGAACGGCGGAAGGAAAACTATGTCAAAGCAAGAAAGAAGAAGATGCTGGATACCGTAGGGAGGGAGCAAGGGGGGAGCCTCTCGCGCGCGACACGAAGAATTTTTCCCGGAAAAGGTCATGTATTCTCTTTCTTCTGCGCCCGGTTACCGCCGCGCGATTCCCGCCGAGAAATGATGCTGCTTTAAAATTTACAGCAATATTACCGACGCTTAAGGAAAAGGAGGAGTGGCTGCCCGAAAGACGCAAGGCCACGAGGACCGCCACCGCTACTGCAGGGCAGGTGGACGGCCTGGACGGCCCGAACGCCCCGCCGACCCAGGAAAGGATCCGTTGTCGGCCTGGCCAGCCGGACGGACCGCCAGGGCAATTAGCGGGCTTAATTAAGACGGGCCTACCAGCGAAATCACCGTTTAGAAAATCTACCCCGATACCGAAGAGGGGCAACTGGATCGAAGAATTCGGCGCGGGACGCTATCTAACACCCCTCCCAGCGAGGGAAGCGCGATCGGTTGGGGGAAGCCAATGCGTGAATCGATGCGCGAGGATCGAAGGATCGAGAGTGAGGGCGCACCTCCCAGATTTTGACTTCCGAGGGACGACCACAGCCGGCGAAATCAATTTGTAAGGCCGCCACTTGGGGTAACCCGTAGAAGTAGAAGATCGGAGTAACGCCGGCCTCAGCTCGCGGAAAAGATCCGGCGTATGACCGGCAATTACCGTTTGTTTTGTTATTAGGAATTTTCGCGAAATACCGTATCGTTACCGAGCGAATTTTATAAATTGGAGATAAATTCGCTTCGGGGACAGGCTGAGGCGGGCCGGATACCGATTCCGTTTTTTTTGTACAAGCGAGCCCACTCAGAGGTGCCGGGTCGTCGACAGTCATTCCCGTCTGTGTGTGTGATTTCTTTGATGTCCTCATAGCGATCATTCCCGCGTCCGGAAGTTAAACCGAAGTCTACTTTCGCGGTGACCTCTGTTACCGAAGAGAAACTCGGGTTACGCGAAGCGACCGTTTTCCGGATCGAGATTACACGTTCCGCTGTATCGTGCGTAGATTCTCGGTTACTTCGCAGAGGGAGCGGGCGAATGAAAAGTATTACACTGCAAAAAATGGCCGTGTTCGATGTGTGTTCAACGTGTGTAGAAATAAGACATAACACACTTTGCTCACGTGTACTGAACGGCTGCTGTGTTGATACTACACACCTTTAATAGAATAATACGTGTACAATACACGTAAATGTGTAGTTTTAATATGATTAGGTGTTATACACACTTCTCGATTACAACTCGTTAACAACACGTTAATTCAAACACACTTAAAGCGTGTTGATATAATACAGAAAGTACTATGTTACACATATCGTACGGTACAACACACGTTGATAATAACGCACGAGCGAAACTAACACGGAAAAAAGAAACACATTTATAAGTGTGTAAAAAAAATTAATTGAAAAAAATACAAAGAACTAAAGAAAATATATAATGACTAACTCTGTAATGGGTGACTAACCATGTAATAAAAATGTATAATATATAAGCTAACTAATATATAGACCTATCTATATAACATGCTACCTAACTAAAATATATATATGTAAACACAACTCTATACAAATATATGTATAACAAAATATTATAATTTATAAAATCATTAATAATTGATCAGATCAGTATTAAAAGTTTGTATTTTGTGTTTAAATTCATATAAAAGAAATAAAAATTTAATATAAACATATAAATAAATTAATCCTACGGAAAATCCATACGAAAAATGAATCAAAAAAATTAGAAATCCCGCTGTAAAACAATTTTAGGGGTGTTCGACGGCCGTAGAAGTAACGTGCAAAATGTTGCATCATGTACATCGTATACACATAATGCAACGAATACGCGTAAAACGTGTAAAAACAACACGCATAGATGCATACATTCAACACACGTGTGTTCTTATTTTACACACGATGAAACGTGTAAAAAGTGTCTACAGAATGGGTGCAGTCGCACCCATCACTGCAAAAACAAGTGTGTTACTTTTACACATTTTAAGCGTGTTATTCTGTAGACACTTTTTACACGTTTCATCGTGTGTAAAATAAGAACACACGTGTGTTGAATGTATGCATCTATGCGTATTGTTTTTACACGTTTTACGCGTATTCGTTGCATTATGTGTATACGATGTACATGATGCAACATTTTGCACGTTACTTCTACGGCCGTCGAACACCCCTAAAATTGTTTTACAGCGGGATTTCCAATTTTTTTGATTAATTTTTCGTATGGATTTTCCGTATGATTAATTTATTTATATGTTTATATTAAATTTTTATTTCTTTTATACGAATTTAAACACAAAATACAAACTTTTAATACTGATCTGATCAATTATTAATGATTTTATAAATTATAATATTTTGTTATACATATATTTGTATAGAGTTGTGTTTACATATATATATTTTAGTTAGTTAGCATGTTATATAGATAGGTCTATATATTAGTTAGCTTATATATTATACATTTTTATTACATGGTTAGTCACCCATTACAGAGTTAGTCATTATATATTTTCTTTAATTCTTTGTATTTTTTTTCAATTAATTTTTTTTACACACTTATAAATGTGTTTCTTTTTTCCGTGTTAGTTTCGCTCGTGCGTTATTATCAACGTGTGTTGTACCGTACGATATGTGTAACATAGTACTTTCTGTATTATATCAACACGCTTTAAGTGTGTTTGAATTAACGTGTTGTTAACGAGTTGTAATCGAGAAGTGTGTATAACACCTAATCATATTAAAACTACACATTTACGTGTATTGTACACGTATTATTCTATTCAAAGTGTGTAGTATCAACACAGCAGCCGTTCAGTACACGTGAGAAAAGTGTGTTATGTGTTATTTCTACACACGTTGAACACACATCGAACACGCCCATTTTTTGCAGTGATCTTATGGCAAATACTTTAAGGTACATATACATTTGTTAATATTTTAGATATTATTTTCTAATTGTAAGTCTCCTGTTACATATTTTTAATTATTATTTTTGTATTTTTATGATACATGAAGAAATATACGTCGAAATTTCATGACGCACTTGATGCTAAGTCAGATATAAAACAAATGCTTAAAAACGTGGGATTTGAAATCAAGAAATGTCGTTTTACTTTTGATGTTGCACATAAATCAAAAGATTACATTATACGTAAGTATTTTAATTTTTTACCATACGTATATTAAATATAGATATTAAAATCTTATCTAAGAAATCAAATTTGTTTTAATGTAGCTATTTAACGGTGGTGTGAATTATATTATCAGTAAATCAATTAACTTTTTATGTATGTATATATGTTTTTCATGAGAATTATTTATTTTACAGCGTATATCTTCTGCGGTCTTCCCTTTATACAGCAACTGAAATCTGAGGAACAAGAAGAGTTGAAATGGCATTTAGAACACGAATGGGATATAATGCCAAAAATTAACGAAGATTTGCCGTACAATTGCCTAGGTGAAAAGAACATTGGCGCATATGACACATTAGAAATATTCGCGTATAAAAGCCCTATATATTAGATCTTCTACATAACAGATTATTATAATATATCATAACATAATAGCTCATCATTATATATTATAACATACAATAATTATCTGTATCAATCAACTACTATTTTAATCTATCTACAATATGAACTTATTCATTTATTTTATGTGATAGTATATATAATGTAATATAATATAATATAATATAATATAATATAATATAATATAATATAAATAAAAAAAATTTATATATACATATGTATAACGCGCTTATTTGCTGCAACAATGACATAACTAAAAAAATGTGATTTTTCAGGAGACATGATTTAATAGTAGTACAAATGTAGCAACTTTTCTCTCTGTATTCAACTCGAAAATTTTTGATTTCTAAGTTATGTCATTGTTGCAGCAAATGAGCGATATATAAATATAAATATATTTATATGTATATAATATAATTGTACATAATATATGATTATTTATATGTAAATCTGATAATATATTACATATGTATTAATAATTGTAAACTTTTATAATAAAAAATATATATATTTTAAAACTGTTTTTATGTAATTTGCAATATTGTTAACTATATAATTTGTAAAGTTGTAAATCTTATTTTATTAGTGCAAATTCTATTAAATATTAAAAACATAAAATACATTACATAAGCACAGATTAATGAATAATTTGAAAATTTAAAATAATATTAAAATTTTTAGAATAGTTTAAATGTGTTGCAACGTGTTTTCCGCTCGAATCCGCCGTGGTTCGAGGGCACACGGCCAAATTGACGATAATCTCGAATAATCGCCCCAAAATGCCAAAAAAAAAAAGGAAAGAGAAACGGTAGCTCGGTATCAGGGAAAACCCCGAACGGTAGCAGGTAATATTGGGCGCCAGGCGCACGTAATCGCGCTGTCTCAATTAACGCACTAATACGCGACACGCGAATTTTCGGTAGCTCTGCGGAGAGCGACGTTCTCTTAGGGGGAGAGGAATCTGGAGAGAGAGTGTCGTAATAAATCCCAAGCTCACGTTACATATAGAAAGAAAGTAGAACATATTATACTAAAAAGGAGAATAGCTTCGTTGTACAGTTGTTCAGCATACGCCGGTAACAATATTCGCGACAATAAGAACGGAGTAATATAAATGTCGGATTTCTTAGGGGGAATGCAATGTGGTAGAAGGATCGCAAGGAAATATGAGAGAGAGTGCGGCGATAATCAAAGAGATATCGATACTCAATTTTTCGGTGTATGATACGGAGATCGTCGAAGGCGTCCGCGAATTTCTATTCTCGAGAGCCCGAACGGTAGCGCGAGAGCGTCTTCACGCAACGGGTGTACCAAAGTAACGTATCGAAAGCCGTCTTCACAATTTTCCGGTGATCCGGGCCCTCGCACGGGCAACTCTGACCGTAATCTTGACACGCGTAACAATTATCCTCAATTTTCCCAAACAATAAACACGATACCGACAAAATATACGGACCACTACACTGCAAAAACAAGTGTGTTACTTTTACACATTTTAAGCGTGTTATTCTGTAGACACTTTTTACACGTTTCATCGTGTGTAAAATAAGAACACACGTGTGTTGAATGTATGCATCTATGCGTGTTGTTTTTACACGTTTTACGCGTATTCGTTGCATTATGTGTATACGATGTACATGATGCAACATTTTGCACGTTACTTCTACGGCCGTCGAACACCCCTAAAATTGTTTTACAGCGGGATTTCTAATTTTTTTGATTCATTTTTCGTATGGATTTTCCGTAGGATTAATTTATTTATATGTTTATATTAAATTTTTATTTCTTTTATACGAATTTAAACACAAAATACAAACTTTTAATACTGATCTGATCAATTATTAATGATTTTATAAATTATAATATTTTGTTATACATATATTTGTATAGAGTTGTGTTTACATATATATATTTTAGTTAGGTAGCATGTTATATAGATAGGTCTATATATTAGTTAGCTTATATATTATACATTTTTATTACATGGTTAGTCACCCATTACAGAGTTAGTCATTATATATTTTCTTTAGTTCTTTGTATTTTTTTTCAATTAATTTTTTTTACACACTTATAAATGTGTTTCTTTTTTCCGTGTTAGTTTCGCTCGTGCGTTATTATCAACGTGTGTTGTACCGTACGATATGTGTAACATAGTACTTTCTGTATTATATCAACACGCTTTAAGTGTGTTTGAATTAACGTGTTGTTAACGAGTTGTAATCGAGAAGTGTGTATAACACCTAACCATATTAAAACTACACATTTACGTGTATTGTACACGTATTATTCTATTCAAAGTGTGTAGTATCAACACAGCAGCCGTTCAGTACACGTGAGCAAAGTGTGTTATGTCTTATTTCTACACACGTTGAACACACATCGAACACGGCCATTTTTTGCAGTGTGTACATTGCAAAAACAAGTGTGTTACTTTTACACATTTTAAGCGTGTTATTCTGTAGACACTTTTTACACGTTTCATCGTGTGTAAAATAAGAACACACGTGTGTTGAATGTATGCATCTATGCGTGTTGTTTTTACACGTTTTACGCGTATTCGTTGCATTATGTGTATACGATGTACATGATGCAACATTTTGCACGTTACTTCTACGGCCGTCGAACACCCCTAAAATTGTTTTACAGCGGGATTTCCAATTTTTTGATTCATTTTTCGTATGGATTTTCCGTAGGATTAATTTATTTATATGTTTATATTAAATTTTTATTTCTTTTATACGAATTTAAACACAAAATACAAACTTTTAATACTGATCTGATCAATTATTAATGATTTTATAAATTATAATATTTTGTTATACATATATTTGTATAGAGTTGTGTTTACATATATATATTTTAGTTAGGTAGCATGTTATATAGATAGGTCTATATATTAGTTAGCTTATATATTATACATTTTTATTACATGGTTAGTCACCCATTACAGAGTTAGTCATTATATATTTTCTTTAGTTCTTTGTATTTTTTTTCAATTAATTTTTTTACACACTTATAAATGTGTTTCTTTTTTCCGTGTTAGTTTCGCTCGTGCGTTATTATCAACGTGTGTTGTACCGTACGATATGTGTAACATAGTACTTTCTGTATTATATCAACACGCTTTAAGTGTGTTTGAATTAACGTGTTGTTAACGAGTTGTAATCGAGAAGTGTGTATAACACCTAACCATATTAAAACTACACATTTACGTGTATTGTACACGTATTATTCTATTCAAAGTGTGTAGTATCAACACAGCAGCCGTTCAGTACACGTGAGAAAAGTGTGTTATGTGTTATTTCTACACACGTTGAACACACATCGAACACGGCCATTTTTTGTAGTGTAATATTTCATAAAGTTTAAACGCATGTTTTATAACCATCATTGCATAGAAGTATCCTCCAGGTTTCAGCATATTATAAATATTGCGAAATTCTTGTCTATTAAATAAAAAAAAAAAAATATATATATATAATTAATTTCTAACAGTTATGTATGTGTTATAATACTTTTGGACTAAACAAATTTATTTAATACTAATCTTATGTTAATGTTGCACCAAAATCAATTAACATAGAGCTTATTGTTTCAATATGTTGTACTTTTTATCATTATATATAATATTTTGCATAAATATCAACATAAAAATAAAAAAAAAGCAATTTCGTGAAAATTTTTAAAAGGTTCTATAAAAATATTATTTATTTAAAACAACTTTTGTAAAACTTTTTTTCTTTATATAATAAAATTTAATTTATACTTACAGAATATCATTGCGAGAAAGTATCGTCGGAAAAGAGAAAATGTGATCGAATTGACCTATATATTTCTTGGGTAGATTCTTAGTTTGAATGTTAAATACTTCAAAATCAATTTCTTTGCTGCTTTTATATGTTTTTCTCGCATATTGTATCATTTTCTCTGAACTATCGGTACCTTAAAGTAATACGCAATATTTGAGAATTAAAAAATAATTTTGTCTTAAAATTTATTATTATACACACAATTTTATATAATTTATTCTTTATATTCTTACCTATTATTGTCGATTTACTCTCAAGCTTTGGCAATAAATAATTTTTGGTGATATTTCCAAAAGCACAATTCACTTCCATACATTTTGTTGGAACAAAGAATAGTTTTTTTTGTGATACTATTCTCATTAGCTCTTCAGCATATCTCAGCATTTGTTCTTTTATGGCCAGCTCCGGATTGAATTCCATATCTTTTTATGAATGGAAATAACTAACACTCAAAAAAAGAACACACGAAACACAACACTACTACAATATTTTATTGTTTTTTTTGGATTTTTGTTCACCGAACGAAGTTCACTTATTGTAAGAGAATATAATAATAGATATTACGAAAATTTCTGATAACACACGGTAACAATATACTTTGCACGATAGAATGCTATGATGTAGCTAGGACACGTTATGCGTTATAGTTATAGAAGTAAAGGCCCGAGAAATTTTGACCTTTTTATATACTCTTTCCTCCTTGTTCTTCTTCTTCCATTGGCTCTACAGTCCTTGAAGGGCCTCGGCCTGGCGTACTATTCGTCGCCACTCTTCCCGCAATCTCGCCAGATCCTCCTCATTCCTTGTCCGCGTTTGGCTTCGTAAGTCCGTCCGTGTTCCGAGGCTTTGTTTAGCTTTTTTAACATGTCTTTTTACTGGGTGGGGTTGTTAGCCCCACGCCCAACCCTCCTCCTTTCTTAACCTGGCTTGGGACAGGCTATGGCAGAGTTACTCTACTTCCTTCCACTCAGGTACAAACAGTGAACAGCGGGGAAACTAGCGAACAGTGGGGAAACAACAAAGTGAGAGATAGCTATGGTGTATGTTCGACACATGCACTAACTTATAGAAAATATGTGTGTGTGTGTGTGTGTGAAATCCCTAAAAAAAATATTATATTTGTAAAATTTTGTAAAAAGAATTATAAAAATATTTTTACAAATTTGAAAAAGCTTGTTAAAAATTAGCTTTTCAAGAACGGATTGAATAAAATCAATTGAATTAATCAAGTATATAAGTAAGTTAATTATGTACTATTAATTTATAATTGACTCGAAATGAAGGAAAAATTAAGATTTTATTATATGTAGTTTTGGTAAATACAATATATGTATATAGTTTAAACAAAAGTTTTATTTTCAGCAAATTTTCAGTAGCATAAAATGACCTTATTGAAGTAAAGTACGAAATTTTGATAGGCTCCAGCTACAATTAAACGTATACATTTTTGCAAATGTCTTATATTCGACAATCTTTAATAATAATTTACGAATACGCACATAGCTTGATGTTAATTATTTTATATTATCTTCCAAAATCAAATTTCATATATGTAAAAATGAATTTTTAGTCGTATATAAATAGATATATTAAACGCGAAAATATTTTAATAAAATACAGACGACGGCTAAAATTTTTTTAACATTATTCATGCCATTGGTGATATATGTATGTCAAAATCAGTAGTGTTAATTTTTTTTTTTTTTAACATATTTATATAACATATTGTACATGTCTATATAAGGTTGTGCGTGAGGCAGGTTGATACATCAAAGATTATACTGCGTAAAGTAGATACAACCATTTATTAATAAAGACACTTATCGCTAGATCCGAGGATTTGGTGATTTAGCTATAAGTCGAGAGCTGAGTACGTTTTATGTACAAAAAGAAGACATTTTTTTCGAAAGTTGGCGTTTTAGTCCTTCCAAATGGTTCCATCTGAGCGCCAAATGAGTCAGACAATAGACTGCCTCGGGCATTCCCAGTTGGGCCGAGCGCAACAGATCGAGCCGAAAGGCCTCGAGTTTAACGCGTGAAAAGCTGAAACGGTTAAAACATGTGACAAGGGTCTGCCGTCACATATTATATATAAACAAATATTATAATTATTACACAAATATGTAATTAAAAAATTGAAATAGTCGATATAGGGAATCTAATGTTGTATTCAAACAAATCTCTATGGGGTTGTACAATAATTTCTACATATCATTTTTCTATTTACTTAGTTAATATTTGATTTTTGATGCCGACTAATTGCTGAATATCACAGGAATATAGCAGATCGCATAAGGAAATATTTAAAAATTTTGAAAAATTGATTTTACTTTTCTTAAATCTTCTGAAATGCTTATAATATCAAGAATGAATCGCGTTAAGTAAAATTTCGTAGACATAGGCAAAGAATCGTACAAATATGGACCATCTGCAGGACATAGGTCTAAGATTATTGCCGTCTATAACAGGTTTTCTTTCATTTTCAGCTTTTGTGTATTCATTGTATACATAAAGTGATAAATGAATGGAGAAAGTAAAGATTTTCAAAGAAAATTTTTACGAGCGTATATTTCTAACAGGCAAAAATATCAAAAAATGCAATAAGAGAGGTCACAAGCAGAAATTTTCAAGTAAGATGTGTGTTGAGCCAAGCGGCTTTTTAAGAAAAGCACTGTGCTCATAAATTACAAATAAATAATCAAAATAAAAATTATTTTAATTAATAAAAAATTTGTTATATAAATTCGATAAATTGATAAATCTTTTTTTTATGTTATATTTGCATACGTTAGGAATTTTGAATAAAATCGCATTTTTTTAAAATTAGTCTTTTTAATCGTTTGACATAATCTTTATAAAGTTATAGAATCGCTCGACTTTAATTATTTTTAATAAATAAGAATTTTATACATATTTGATTGTGTTGTTAAAATTAAATTTATGTAATGTTTTTTTAATTTTTTTCTGTTTTTCTCTTTTTACTTTTTAAGAAATATTATTTTATTAAAAAATATATGAAAAAAGAATAGTAATCATTTACGTTTTACAATTTGATAATAATTTTGAGAATAAGAATGAAAAAACTGCACTACTTGAATAAGCAATTTTTTACTTATTTTTTTACGAAGAAATTTCTTTCATAATTCAATAATAACGAATTTGTAACAATGATGATAATTATAATGAGAGAGATCGAAATAACTTGTTAAAACATTCTAAATAATGTGTCTCGAAAATCCTAATGTATCTGTATTATATATTTTATATATTTATGATATGACTAATGTGTATCGAAAAATCTAATGTATCTCGATGCGAATTATCATGGTAAAAGTATTTCTGCTTTACTTTTTCTGTTTATACTCATGTACGATTTCTGACATCGAGTAATTACTATTGTCACGATGAGTCACACAAGAGCCGCACATTTAAGGTAGTTTTCTTGTGAATCGCAATTAATAAGAAAAATTTGAAAATTTAGCTATTTATTATTAAATATGATATCTACACGTTTGTACAATTTAAAAATACTTGACCGTTCCAAACGCGAGATAATCGCTCAAAAATTGCATTTTTTTCAGATATTACATACACAAAAAGTAAGAAAATCTCATGTTTTAGCTTTTAATAATTAATAGGAACAACAAGAAAATAATATAAGACAGATATATGGAAGAAATAAATTACACTTTAGGAATATGTTACACTCTAGAAATATTAGTAAAAAACTGAAATTATTAACCGTTTAGTTTTAGAAATGCAATAATAAAAAGATGTTTACTTTCACGGTTATTCGACGTGAAAGAGCGATTGAAAAGGATGCGCCGCAGCTCATTGTTTTGTGTGTGAAGGTCAGAAATACTTAAAGGTTTCACTTGTATAACCATAAATAATCAGATGTTTTAACGTTGACTTATAAAATTTTGAATTGTACTGTCGCAAGACGACTGCCTTAGGAATATATTTTAATGCTTTCTTTTTTTTTATTATAAATAAAGAAAGCAAACCAATATGTTTATCGGCAAAATATAGTTTATCTGCTAAATAGCTCTATTCTTGCTCGAATGAGTCGATATTTTCCATTCACGATGTTTCCAATGTATATCGAGAAAGCCTAACGTACGAAAAATCATGATAAAAATATGCTTGCATTTTTTGTACCTACGTAGGTATGATTTTTGCCTTCGAGCGATTGCTGTCCGATGAATCATGCGTTGCATATTTGAAGATAATATTATGTAGGGACAAGGAAGGACAATAGAGAACAAGATATACTTTTTGGTTGACTGTAGGTAGAAGTTGTGTAGAAGAAAAGAAAACAATGTCCTTGTGGTCTTGACGGAGAGAGCATTTTACTTCGTATATCTCAGTTTTTAAAAGAAAATATAAAACTAGAACTGATGTTCAATATTTCCTCATGCCGATGCTGCACGAAGTATTGATGAAAAATTAGAACCATGTATTGCTCTATTTATTCCGGCCTAAAATCCTTTTTGATTTTTTTGTCTTATATATTACAGATTAATATAATACTTTGCAGTTAATAGTAATACACAAGACTCTTTAACAGACATATTTTTTAGAAATTTTGTAACATTTATGATGCTCTATAAATAATTATATATATTTTTATAATTACATATATATAATTATAAATATATAATTAGATATATAATTATAAATATATAATCATAAATATGCGAATTTATAATAATTATATTTTATTGTTTAGATTATTCAGAAAATTTAAGAAAAATATCATATACTCTTTAAAAAATGGAAACTGTTCACGTTGAAATAACATAGAAAAATTGTGCACAGATTATGTTATTACTATTTGAGAAAATTAATAATCACAAGATATATATTTATCTTTTAATTTTTGTTAATAGGAAGATTATAAAAATTATGACTCTTAATTTTACGACTATATCTATGAATAAGAAATTAAGAAAATGTGCATTGATACCAAATGATTTCATAAAATGCATTGATGTTTATGAAGAGAGACTTAGACTTAAAGAAAAAAAAAAAGAATAAGCCTAAGCCTTGTAGAAAAAATATAAAGAAAATGCAACTTGAGAACATATACATTAGATTTAATATCTTTATTAAAATAATTTTAATACAAAATTTTATAATAACCCATAATTAAAATTGTTTATAAAGTTTCAATTAAGATTAAAAATATATTCTTATAAAATTAATTTTGAAAATCAATTCTTAAAAATTCTTAAGAGATCTCAACATTTTGAAGTTCTTGCAATCACTGAAAGATCTTCGTACAACAATTTATAAAAATGTTAATTACAACTGTAAATTACAACTCGTCCTTAAAATTTTTTAAATCTGCACTATGTAACTTCATCCGATGTGTTAGCTGATTCCAAAATGTCATTCTTTCCGAGAGAAGATTGTTTTCCATAATTATCTTAGACGAATTTCCTATGTATAGATACTCTGGTGAATAATTTGTTTTCACCGGCTTCCACTTTATGGGAATTGCCTTCGTGACCTTTGGCGTTGGATTTCTAAAGAATTTTATTATAATATGTACCTTATATACTAATGCATCATTTTCAACGTATATAATCAAAAGAAAAAATTATTATAACTCCATTATTAACTCATTGTATAATTATTATAAGATAATCATGATAAAATAATGCAAAAAATAGACATTATTACGCTAACTATTATCGTGATTAAATATTAATTTTATTATATACACACATTGGTCTTTCACATTTTTATAAAATTTATATATATATATAAAATTCTGGGTAAATATGCATAATAACGGACCCAGCCCCAATCACCTTGACCTTGACATATGTTGTCAAGGTCAAGGTGATTGGGGCTGGGTCCGTTATTATGCATATTTACCAAATTCTGATATATAAGTCATAATAAAATCACGATGTAAATCCGAATTGTGAGATAGCTGGTTGTATTCAGTAATAAATTTTATCGCTAAAAATATTAACACTTACCCGGAATTTGCAAAATTGTACCAGAGTTCGGTCATGATACTAATTATCTCGTTATCCTCCTTGGACAATTCCGTTTCCACGAACAATTGTTCACCCACAGGGAACAAATACTGCAATTCGTCCGCGTGTGACACTCCATAATTCCTTTCTCTATCGTCGAATATCGAGCTAAAAGATGCTCCCTCTGTACGCGAAGTAGTAATAATAGACTGATGAAGTTTGATTCACAATAAAGTCTTGGATAGCTTCGTGAGTGCCGTGATTAAACCACGCGTCGCTGTACATCTGCAAAATTATTAGGTTAATACAGAAACTAATTAAATTAATTAGTAATTAAATAGTAATTAGTAAAAACTAAATTACATCGATGACTTTGAATCTAGCTTCATCGGATTCATCGATGTCTTCATTGCCGAAGTAGAATTCGCGAATACTAGTGCTTATTTCATCTCGAAATTGTGTATCTCGAAGACGGTATCGCTCTTCGTAGTATAAGCTGAGAGGTGCAACATTGTGAAAATCACTATTCAATTTCTTCACATGTTCACCCTGATCTCGTCCGTAAATACCTAAGGAGCATCTTATGCATAAATTGTTTGTTCAACTTAAAAAAAATTTTATATAAGAAATTTTATATTACGTTATCATAAAATAAGATTAATCGAAATTTTAATAATGCTTGTGTCGAAGAATTATCCAATAATTTATTAATATGTAATAATTTGCAACACGGTTAAAAGTGTGATGTTAAAACTGTATTTACATGTTATCTAGATTTTGTTTCTAAAACAAATACTTTTATAAGGTTTTATGCAAGCAAGCTTTGTTGAAATAAGTTACAGGAAGAAGTAGTTTTCCGATCTTATTCTAAAAATTATCTTCAAAATTTTATAAATGTTTCTAAGAAAAATTATCCTGCGCAGTTTTCCGATAATTGTAATTCTAAAATGATAATATCATGTAAATCTCTCGGTTTTTGAACTGGAGATCTATGTAGAAAGTTAGTAGTCCCTTATCTGCTACCTTAAGGGTTCCTTCTTCTGATGTAATTCCTGTTATCCAAGGTTTATCAGCTATACGGCCTTGTCGCACGGAAATTAATGGATCTTCCGCCATAACACCTGTGTGTCTGGGTTCGATCACTGGTTTAAAGGGTATCATTGGACAATAACCATAATGCTGAGATAAAACAAGGGATAATTAATTAATTTAAATTATAGAAAAACCAGGAATAAAAACATATGTTTCATAGGAAGATAAATAAGGCTTTGTTGAATGGTAATAAAGAAGTATGACATAAGAAAACTAATTAACAACAGTGCTAAATAGAGTGATAAACAAACTCTATAATTAAATATCAAAATAATATCAAAATAAAGGAAAAAATATTGAAATAATTAAATATTAAATAATAAAATATTAAAACATTAAAATATTAAAATTAAATAATAAATATTAAATAAGTATTAACTAATAAAGTATTAAAAATAAAGTCAAGTCAAGATTAAAAGAATCGAGCGATTTGTGTGATTTTCAATTCACGGTCTATAATGTATTGCGCGTTTATTAAAAACTCGATCAGTTTAGCCTTTATTGAAAACCGAAAATCTAAAATACACGTTTTTTGATTACAATATTAATCGTTCAATGTAGAAATACAAATTTGTTTTTATTTTTATATTTAATAAAATTATTTCTACACAAAATAAATTCATTTTTATGCAGATTTCTAAAACATATGTTATTTTTCTCAGAATTAATCATCTGTTCGTTAATAGCGCAACATTTGAATGATTGATAAAATATGCAGAATATCGTATTCAAGAAATAGGGAAAATTTCTATTATCGATATCATAATTAGCGATGACGATTCTTTAGTTAATCAGTCTCTTGCAACTTGTTTCCTGTTTTTTTTTTTTTTAATTTCAATCGATAGAGGTGCGATGCACGAGCGTGAATAAAAATGTCAATTACATATACAGAAAAACATGCACGTCTCGTTAAACTGGTTTTTCTCGCATCGCCAGAACTTTGTGAACATATTTATTCACACAGTTTCGTAACTGAATTAGATTATTTAAAACACATATTACTCATAAATAAAAATTATCTTGTCAGAAAAATTCCTACGGCGCCTATTTAAATAAATAAAGTATCAACAAACAAATAATATCGGTCACAATAAATAAATAAATATTTTAATAAATTTCATGAATATATATATACCAGATGTCTCATTTTAAAGGACTCACTCAAATATCTCATTGTCAGAAACACTGCGTTAAATAGAAAAATGTTTTCTACAAAAGTTGTAAGGTTTCGAGGGGGACATAACATAGTAATATTCATTTGACCTTGGGCAGCATCTCCAAGGTCAAGTGAAGGTGAGAATTTGAAGGTGAGAAGGTGAATTTTGAAGAAAATAAAAAAATGCTTCAGATAAAAGTTGTTCAAATTAATTAGTAGAAAAAGATGTTATAATAAAAATATGGGTTTCCATTTAAAACATTTATTCTCACCTTCACTTGACCTTGGAGAAGTGGCCCAAGGTCATATGAATATTACTATGTTATGTCCCCCTCGAAACCCTACAACTTTTGTAGGAAACATTTTTTGATTTAACGCAGTGTTTCTGAGATATTTGAGTGGATCCTTTAAAATGGGACACCCGGTATATATATATGCAGATTGATGAAAACGTGATCTATCATCATAATTTTTTTCGAGTTTATTTTAATTTTGCATCGGGACACGCCTATTCCAAAGTGGGATAAAATGACTTCGCGTGACTGTTCACGGATCATGCAACCATATCAATGTCAGTATGTAAGCATACATATATAATTTTTCTGAAACTGATGCACGCGCAGAGATATAGAGCTTGTCTCTCACTGTTACGCTTTTAACAGCTGTGCATGAATGTGTTTAGATGACATTTTAAGTTAAATAGTAAAAGTAGATAGTTCACGTGCATACAAAATATTAATATTACAAATTGGTGTGTGTGAAATTGGCGTCTCATTTTGTGGAAACTCATAAATAAATAAGAGTTCTAGCTTTATTTACAATAGTTCTAGAGTTCCTGATAGTTTAAACAAATAATTCCGGCCATTAAAGCAAAAAAATCGATTCGGACAAACTGAGACGCCAAGTTCACGCAGCGAATGTACATGCCCAGAACTATATGAGAACTGCTTTAAATGAAGCAGAACTATTGAAAATCGACTGGCGTCTCACCTTTAAAGTCGAAAAAATGCATTTTTCGATCAAAATAATTAGTTTAAAAAAGTTCTAAGTGATTTATTTATCAGAACTCTTTGGAAATGTAATGTACATGCCCAGAACTATATGAGAACTGCTTTAAATGAAGCTGAACTCTTGAAAATTGACTGGCGTCTCACCTTTAAAGTGGAAAAAATGCATTTTTCGATCAAAATAATTAGTTTAAAAAAGTTCTAAGTGATTTATTTATCAGAACTCTTTAGAAATGTAATGTACATGCCCAGAACTATATGAGAACTGCTTTAAATGAAGAAGAACTATTGAAAATCGACTGGCGTCTCACCTTTAGACTCGAAAATATGCATTTTTCGGGCAAAATAACTGTTTTAAAAAATGTCTACTTGTTTTAATTATCAGAATTCTTTGGAAAGGCAATATACATGCCCAGAACTATATGAGAACTGCTTTAGAATAAGCAGAACTCTTGAAAATCGACTGGCGTCTCACCTTTAGACTCGAAAATATGCATTTTCGGGCAAAATGATTGTTTAACAAACTTTTTAATTGTTTTAATTATCAGAACTCTTTAAAAATGTATTGTACATGTCAGAAACTATACGAGAACTGCTTTAGAATAAGCAGAACTCTCGAAAATCGACTGGCATCTCACTTCGACATCTATAGCTATTGGTATCCGGTTGTCTTTATTGTTGTTTAATTAGTGTTTTTTGCTTTTAAAAGGTAGAACTCTTCTTAGAACTCATGTAGAACTATAGATCTTTTCATTTCTGATAATTACTGATAAGGAAAACGCCGTAGGACAAAGTGGTGAGACGCTGCGTGAACTTGGCGTCTCAGTTTGTCCGAATCGATTTTTTTGCTTTAATGGCCAGAACTATTTGTTTAAACTATCAGGAACTCTAGAACTATTGTAAATAAAGCCAGAACTCTTATTTATTTATGAGTTTCCACAAAATGAGACGCCAACTTCACACTACAAACTGGACTTGATTTATGTGCTCGACTTTTTACATAAAGATTACATCAAAATAGTAATTAACAATTTAAATCAGAGATTACATTAGAATAATTATTAATAATTTAAATAAGATTATATTACAAATAATAAATGTGATTCATATACAGGATGTTCTATTTTAAAGAAATAAAAAAAATTTTATATTAAATAAATAAATAAAAAAAAAATATATATCTTATTAGACTTAGGTATAAAAGATAAAGAGCCAGAGAGAGAAGGAAATAAAAATTTATAAATTTCATGCAACACGTAGCAACGCTATGCACACATGATTGGCAGCTTAACGAATGCCTTCAGATACCTGTCGAAATAAAGAATAAAGAAATGCGTAAGAAGGCCGCACGAGAAAACATTTAACAAGCAGTCAAAGTATTAAATATTCAGGTCAAATTCCAGCAGTTAATTCAAGTTCTTAGATTATATATATACATACTTTGCATCTAATTAAATGTTACATTTGCACACTCTAAGACACCTATATTTATGTGAAAAATATACGAAGCCTATAAATCGACAGAGAAATTAATTAGTAAGAAACAAATTGTATTAAATTATTCGATAATTGAAATTATTTATACTTCTTCCTTTTACTTCGAGATTTAAGAAACATGATTGAGATCGTTTCAACATTCATTCATTTAATATTAACGAAAGAAAAACTCCAGTAAATTAGAAGTATAGTAAAATAAATTGTTTATTTTTAAATAATCTATAATTGTAATTAAAAAAAATTGTATTTTTTAATTATAATATTTCGTTTTACATATATTAAATTGTCCCGTTTAATTTTAATTTTAACATTACGATAACTGTCATATTCATGTTTTATTTATATAATATTTTTTAATTATATTATATAAACTCTCTTAATAAAATATTATTATTGTTGAAAATATTATACATGACATCATCTACAATGATTCGTTATTATCAGAGATAAATATGTTAAAAAATTCATTTACCTACCTAGAAAAGACGATCGGTACCAATAAATCTCCTTTGCGTTTTATATTTTTATATTAATATTTAATTTATATTTTAAACTATATGCATTATTATAATTCAAGAAAGAATATAATGTATTAAAAGATAAATATTTTTTATATTTTATATAATTAATAATAATTATAATATAATAATAGATTTAATATTTATATATAATATAATATTTTATATAATATAATATTTTATATATAATTGATATCAATTATTTATATAATTAAAGAAAGAATATAATAAATTTAAAGATAAATGTCATTTAAATATTTTAAAGAGATAAATTATAAGGAATTAAAAACCACACAAAGACCGGAGAGAATAAAAGTGTTTCACACATATAGATGCAAATATATATACATATTAATGTGATTTATTATGAAAATCTTGCCAAAGACCTTACCTTCTGAAAGAGGGTTCACCATATGGTAATGAACACTTGCGCCTCCCGCACTTTCGCCAAAGAGAGTCACTCTGTTCGGATCACCGCCAAAAGAAACGATATTCTCCTGCACCCATCGCATGGCTTGCTGCTGATCTTTCAATCCAAGATTGCCCAGACATTCCAGGTCCTCCGTACTCAAGAAGCCCAGCGGTCCAAGTCTAATGCAAAAAATCGACGTGTTATTACGCATAACACATCTGTTATTTAAAAATCGATTTCTCTTTGAATTACGAGGCGCATTTTTTAAGTAAGGACCGTTTTGAAATAAAAAAAAGATCTTAACAATATAAAACTATAAAAAATAATTTATTATAGCCAAAAAACTTCTACAAGCTTACTTTATTTTTCCACATAATCATCATAAACGCCGTTACTAAGTGGTTCAAGACACAGGCGGCAGACTTTTAAGAAAATGGAATTATGAAGCTGTTGAAATTATATCAAAAATAGGTGGAAGTCAATGATGATTATGTGGAAAAATAAAGTAAGCTTGTAGAAGTTTTTTGGCTAAAATAAATTATTTTTATATGTTAAGATCTTTTTTTTATTTCAAAACGGACCTTACTTTAAAAATGCGCCTCGTATATAAAAGAAATTGTAATAACTTTCTTACTCCTCCTCCCCAATAATTGCGTAAAAACAAACATCATTCATTGTGCATATAATATTTTTACATAATTTTAATATAAGAAATTACACATCTCTGCGTGTAAAAAATTAAATTACACAATTAATCTTAGAGTGACATTAGTCATCCACGTGGTATAAAATTTGAATACACTTATTGTACTAAAGTGTAAGTCTCTTTTTCAAAATATAAAGTTTGTTACATTTTCATTATTTTTATAAAATAATTAAAATTAGTTGATAAAAATAAATGAAAATGAAAACTTTTATGATTATTTTGACAAGAAAAATTTTGATTAGATTTTATCTTATCAGAGGAACATTTTAAAAAATCTTACGTAAGAACTACTTCAACTTCCTTCTCCCAAAAGCCTAACGTAATCTAAGAATGACCCCTATATGTCTTTATATTTTAATTCGTCTGAAAATAGATGACAGATGTCAATCATGCAATCAATAATGTCATTTAATAGCGACCCCTTCAAGGTTAAAGAATAATCAAGATCGAACTTCACCGAAAATTGAGGGTGACGAGGACAAAATCGTGATCCAGCAGAAACTTGGGCCCGTAAAATTCGGAATGACCAGCCCCGGTGAGCCATCCGCCACCGTGAAACCAGATCATGACCGGATATCGATGGGCGGTGGATGACGGCGTTTCGGAAGCGCGCTGCGTATAGCCGTTCAGGTAAAGACAGTCCTCGCCGCCGACGATCTCTTCCTGATATGTGTAGCTATTCCGTTGCGTACAAATTTCCGCGTTTTCCACAGCTGCTCGTACTCCGTTCCAGGCGGCCGCGAGTTGAGGCGGCTTCAAAAAAATTAAATTGCGATGATTTTGATTCATCCATGCATGGAAATTGATCTTGCGAAGGCTCGACGATGCTGGACAAATTAAGCGTTTCAAGGACACGACACTTTGGTGAAATAAAGAAATTTATCTTGTCTTGAGATCAATAAATTGTCTTGGATACTAAGGTATGAAAGAAGCTAGTAAGAGTCAAGGACAGATATTAGGTGCAATAAAATTCTTTTTAAAATCTTCTATACTTATTTTGAACGTTTCCACTCTTCGATGATCCAAAGAAAGGACCAGAAAGTTAAACAATAGGTATAGAGAAATTTAAAAAGAATTTTATTGCTCCTAATATCAGTGCCTGACTTTTACTAGTCCTTTTTATGAAACTGTCTTGAGACACAATATGAAATTGTTGTTTCAGAACGTTCAATTAAATTGTTTGGTTTCTTTAGAATTAGTCAATGTTTTTAGAAGTGGAGACAAAAATATTATTAATAAGAGAGCCGAATTTAGCCAAAGTAGGCAAAAATTTAGTAATAGAAAAAATTAAGTAATAAAAATTATTTCGATTATGCTTTAATATTATTAAAATTTTATTCGTAAAATTGTACGAATATATAATAAATATATATTACACATTTGTACAAAATAAATATTATAAACATCACGAGAATTGTATATAAAATCTAAAAATTATAGTGTATAAATTTTCTACAAATATAGATGTTTTACTTATATTGCAGAATTGAATATCGAAAATAAATTTAATACGGGCATTTATATTTATTATTATATAATATTTATTATTTAACGAGTCTTATTTGATATGGTATTTATATTTATTATAATATTAAATATTTTATAATACTGTAGTTTTATAATATAGTTTAATGAGATTTCCAATTGTGTTTTGCTCTTCCGTTTTTTACGCAAAAATGTTCTGAAAAATGAACCTTATATTTAATATGTAAATGTTCAAGTGTAGAGACAACAAATTTCGCATTGATGCGTCAGCCATTTGTAATGCTGATTAATGTATGTACATGTATATTTTATGTTATTATTCGAAGCGTAGGTAATTTATGCGCATGCTTATTCTTGTAAGCGACTTATACGTATGAGTAAATTATTCCTGATGAGCAAAATTATGACGATGTTTATGATTAAGGAAACTCGTTTGTCATACTTGTATTGGCTTTTTACAAAATTAAGTTAAAATTATTTTTAATTTAGCCATTTTGATTTATCGAAATAGAAAAAATTTGCAAAAATGTGTAACATTATGTGTAACATTAAAGATCTTTATGTTAAATATTTTAAAATATTAATTGGTATATTTAATACCATTCTTGACATAAAACTCAAGATTTGATCTCGAATCTCAATTCATGATTCAAATATTAACCTGATATTATTTGTGATATTAATTACAATTAAGTATAATGTCTTTATTGAAAAATGTAAAATTTTTCAATACAAAATTTGCAAAAATAAACCACAGAGTGTATTGGTGAATGACTTTACTCGTGTTTATATTTGCATAATAACATCTTTTTTCATTTTCAGAATAGATCGATGATATTACGTACGAAGAATTATGCAATGTGTTTGTGATTATCTCATATTACATAATTGAGAAAAAAAATAATCGACAGCTAAAGACATTTAGACTTTTATTTATTAAGAGTTTCCTATAAAAAATTTAACTGCAAGATTTAATTAGAAAGAATCAATAAGCACATACATTTCTTTATAAACATAATAGTAAATAAAATATAGAACGATGACGTATTAAAACATACATTAAGAATAAAATAAATACTTTAAATTCTCATTTTATTTATATTTATTTATATTTATATTTTTATATATTTACTTTTCATTATATTAGTAAATGAGAAATACATTATACAAATTCGAGTAGAGAAAATTAAGAAATATATATTATACATTGCTAAAAATTTTAAATTAACATTTTATATAATTACATATGACAAATGTTAAAAAGAATTTGTTATATAATAAAATAATAATTAAATTTGATACGTCAACATATTTTAGTTTCATTTCCGCTATTGTTACGGTTTACTTTATATCTAATTGATGATAAATTTCCAAGCTTCTAGAATTCAAAATTAATATCAGATAATTTTTCTCTCTTCCCCTCTCTCTTTCTCTCTCCTTTTTTCTCTTTTTTTCTCTTATATCCTTATATCAGGTATTATATTAACATCACTGAATACGCGTGATGTTACGAAATAAACGATGAATAAAATGCAAGGAGCAATCTTCGTAAGTCGTTAAATGACGAAGGCAATCGACCAGCAGAATATCTAATGCGAGCAAATAATATTATTAGCATGATTTCCGTGATGTATATATTGCGACGTCTTTACCCGCCTCGCGAACGCCGATCGCGAAGGGGGGTTCGTGCAATCTCAAAAGTTCAACGGTAATGATTAGTTATTCGTTAACGATAGAAATTCCGGTATCCGGAGCGTTCGTTAAATATGCGAACCTTCGGTAACCGGGGTGCTCGGTAATATACTGCAATTCGGTAACCCGGTATGTTCGTGAAATAATTGGGCGCCAGGCGCGATTTCTCGCGCCACGGTAACGAGAATATTTTAGAGTAGCGGAATAGCGGTCCGGCTTCCGGCTGCGCCTAGCCCAGTCTATGGGTGAGACACGGTAGTTTACGATTAGAGGTACGTTTCGAAAAGGCGCTCACCGAGACAATTAACTGTATTGTTTACGCAGAATTTGATAATGTAATAGAAATCGATTCGTCTCGTCAAGTCATTGTCGATTTTTCCGGTTAAATTTTTTATCACGGTATGCTTCTCGTTGCAGCATATTCGATTAAAAATTTTTACGTATTTTTCTTATCCCCACCCTCCTTTACTTTCATTCACCGATGCGTTTCAAGAGAAAAAAACTTATAATGTAACGAAAAAAAATATCAGTTTCCTTTGAGACGCTCTCGTCGACGGATCGTGAAAAACTTAAACCTCGTCAACAAAAACGTATAAGTTTTTTCTTCGCAATATGGATATAGTCATCGACATACAAGGCTTCCGCGATGCGAGCGAGAAGTTTCTTCCCAAGGAAGTCGCGGTTGTTGCGATTAACGCGTCGATCGTCGACCACTGGATTATGATGCCGCCGCATCCGTTCACTGAATTACCCGAAAAAGTAAGACGACAAAACTGCTGACTCACACGAAATTATCATGGGATCGAATGGTTCGACGGCGAGACTAATCCAAAATATTTTACATTGCATTTATGTGAAATTATAAGGCACACGCGTCACATTTACGTTAGAGGCAGTGAAAAAGCACACTACTTGCGAAATCTACTTTCCAGAGAGATATATAATTTGGAAGGTATCTCTCCAGCATTTAAAAATCTAATTAGATGAAGAGTGCGGACAATATTGCGCTCATCACGGAATTCGAAAAATCTTTCATTGCGCGTTACATAACGTTTACAAATTGAAACGTTGGCTACTCGATCAAAATAATAGCGGCAGCAGCGATACTCTCAGCGTAAGTCAACCCGATACTTGTAGTTCCCCCGAAAATTATCAATTGAGTGACAGCGACGACGACGTCAGCTACGAAAGCGTGAAAACCAGCTGCGACAAGGATTATTCTGCTAGCAACGTAAATGGCAATTCCGTTCTAATTCATAATATTAAAGCTTAAACGGATAATGTATTAGAGATAAAAAAATTGTCGAGAGCCGAGCAGGTGATTGAAAAAAAAGAAGAAAAAGAAGAAAGACTTGCAAAGCTCAAATTGACGAGCGAAAACGTTATAGCGGGAGAAATAAAAACCGAAGTTATTCAAATAATACCAGGATCCACGCGTTCGTCGTTGTACCAAAAAAATGAACTCTTGCGAAATTCTACGAGCATTGAGCCATATCAATGTCAGGCATGCGGGTGTCTATCCCGCCAACAGAGTTCCGAGGGTGTGGACGAGGTCGACGGCTATCGTCGCTAATACAGACGATCATAATCGACCTGGAGAACATTGGGTCGCCTTTTTCCTCGATGAACACGGAACAGGCACCTACTTCGACAGCTATGGAATACCACCCTTGGAGCCCGGATTTCTCCTTCGTCTTCGACGAAACTCCATCATCCACCGATGGAACACTCGACAACTACAAGGATTTTTTTCACAAACTTGCGGACAATATAGCTGTGTATTTCTATATTATATGTCTGTCGGTTACGATCTTAATCAGTTTCTTACTCTTTTTACCGAAAATTGCGAACACAACGACCGATTAGTCGTACATTTATTTCGCAAAATTTTTCTTCGTTGAAGTAAGAGGCGTGTTAACGTAGTTGCTAACTGATATCATATGTAATTCAGTAATTTCAATAAAATACTTTTATGTATCGATTTAAACTTTATGTATTTGTAATATCAATTTATATGAAGAATTAGTAATAATAAATGTGTGTGAAACTTTTTACTTGTACTTTTTGTTATTTTTCTCACATTCTCTAACCTCATAGCAAAACAGAAACTCGATCTTTTAAAAAACTTTAGGGTAATTTACGACCTCGATAACATCAGCTGTCTCAATATTGCGTCTCAGACTCCCATGCCTGATCATATCTGTTTTATTATCCAACAAATGTCCATGCTGCACTTCCTAACTATATTGTTTACTAGAATGCTAATGCACGTGTTTTTTATTAGAACTCTTTTTGTTACCTGAGGTGCCGATAGTACCCGTCAATGTGACGTTGAGTAATCGGTTAGCTATAATTACGGACGCTGGCCGATTGTATTTTTTGTATATCTTTTTGTTTCCTTTGTTACCGACGATATTTGGCAATGCGACGCTGAGTAAGCGCTCGGCCGAAATAAATGCTTGTGTTAATTTTTTTCAGCGCTATACATGGACGCCGGTGCCCATTCGCTCTACCGCAAGAGGTAGACGGGGATGTCATACTCCCTACAATGATTTCGGTATACCACGGCGACTTTAGCATTTTATCGTTATTTTGTCGGATAATTTTGTCACCCCTCTGTCATGTCATTAGTCGTCTACTTAAATATAATATTGCGTAATCTCTTCCTTTTCAATTATTTCTTACCGTATTTATTATCGAAGATTTCCTTCGACGCACCGGGACCTATGCAAATATGTTTTATTACCCTTTTTTTGTCTCACCGGCGGGACCAATCGGCATTCCCTCCACCATTCCCCTCTCTAGAGTCAGCGGCCGAGTGGTGGGGGTTAGTTTGACGGGCCATATCTGACAGCGTCAGTGACCGAGTGGTGTGGGGCCGGCGCCAGTGGCCGAGTGGTGGGGGTTTGTTATGACGGGCCATACACATGCCCACTTACTACTGACAAACAATTATATAAATAGTATCGAGAATGGAAAGCATTGAGGAACGCAATTATCTTGGAGCTCAGAAAGCATTCGAATTCAATTTAAAAAATAGGAAACAAGTGATAGACACATATATAGTTTTGTGAAGCATTTAATAAACCGTTACGATATTCTACTAGATTTCTCCAAACAGAAGTGAGATTTTGCAAAATCCTGTTCAAAGAGATGATGAGGCCAGTCAATATGATGCTGAAAAATTTATTTAAAACTTTAGGCAGCGATTAGAGAAAGAAAATATGTAATTATAACATTTATATTATAATCAAAGCAGACGTCGCATGAAATTCTTTTGTTCTCTTGTTCAAACCTTGTTAGCACACACAAGTAAAAAAATCGCAATGCAACAAATTGACGTTAACGATTTGAAAAAGAAAATTATAAAATGTTATATTTTGCACAAATTTAATAGTAACAACTATTTCCTTATCAGTCTGATAAACATGAAATTAATTAAAATGAAAATCAAAGTGTGTCAGAATATTGCGAGAGCAGATTACTCGTTGCTACAAGAAAATGTCTCAATGAAAGAATCGAATGGTTTCGCATTTTGGTATAATAATATATTTAAGACACTTATGAAAACTAATCAAGAAAAGAAGAATATAGCTGGCAAAGTGTTTTTACTTATTATCGATTGCACAACGCATCTTCTCAGAAGGGATTACTCACAGTTTTAATGTGTTTCTTTCGATAAACTCCAATATTCTCAGAACTACTATATCTAGAAATTATCGAGAAAATGGATTATTTGACATATTATATGAAGAAAACATTGTATATACATATGCCCTAAACTGCTTCGTTTACAAAATACAAAATTTCAAAGTTGTGAAAAAAATGGTTGTGAAAAATATAGTGGTGGAATAAGGCTGAATAGGTACATCAAACTTCGAATCTTCAAAACATCAAATTGAATAAAGCAGGTGGCTTATTGTTCATCAATCGGCTTATATATATATAATGCCGTTTATGTTCTAGTTTCCGTGTCGAGCTTTTAACAATAGTCTGGAATTAAAGGCGGCTTTAAAAAGGAAAACGAAATAATCATACGAATATGTCTGAAAGAAACAGTATTAGTACATAAAGAAATAATAAACAATCATAACCTTTAAAAAAAGCATGAAACATAAATCAAGTGTATTTTGATAGAACATACAAAATTTGTTGGAATAATTAGCAAATAAACCTCTTGTCTTTAAACATGTAAAACAATACTGGATGTAAAACAATACAATTATAATACTGATAAAGTAACTATTTTAACGTAAATCAAGTCGCATCAATCGCATAATACTGATAAAGTAACTATTTTAACGTAATCAATTCGAATCAATCTCTTCTCAAGTATTAATTAATATTTATGATGATATACATATGCCGATGATAAGGTACATCCAATTCTAATTAAGTAATGTAATAAATGAACATAAGCACATCAAAGTCCTTTAATTAAAATAATAATGTTAAGCCTTGGCAAACCTCATAGATAATTAATACATATGATGAATAATATAGAAATGTTGACATGTGACAAACATATTGAATCAAATAGAATTAGTGTAACAAGGTCATTGTTGGTGTAAGAATATCATATAGGTGTATATTAAATTATTGTAAATGGAACATAATAGATTAATGAATACTTCTCTATACGTGTGCAATAAAATCTTTTGAATAGTGAATTAAATCTCGATAAGAATATTAAATCATATTATAATGAGAGCAAGACTCAATATGTATAGCAAATCATATAATAAATGAGAGCGAAGCTCAATATGTGTAATAAATCATATAATAAATGAGTGAAGCTCAACATGTGTAATATAATCATATAATGAGTGAGAGCGAAGCTCAATATGTGAGACAAAACATATAATAAATGAGAGCGAGGCTCAACATGTGTAATATAATCATATAATAAATGAAATCAAGGCTCAATATGTGACAACCCACACAGCACATGATATCGTACGAATATTCTATATTCATTCTGTGAATGTACGTACTGTACGTAATATACTGAGAACATCTTTATAATATCTTGTGTAGTATATTATTTTTCGTATATTCTCAGGATATTATCAGAACATCTTGTGTAGTATATTATTTTTCGTATATTCTCGTATATTCTCAGAATGTACTTTTAATATCTCTTATAGTATATTATTTTTCGTATATTCTCATAATATACTATTGAATTACGCGCATTTTTACTTATGAGCGGATATGTATGCCATTTTGGATACGTAATTTCCGCTATTGCCGTCATTTGTCTTTTCCTTGTTCTTGTTCACTGACCACGTGCAAGTGCTATGTGCAATCTGGTGCAATTATATTACGATTGTGATTAATCGCAGGTAATCCTTTTTATTTTCAAATAAATTAAATGTAAAAAGGATATTTTATAAAAGCTATTCAATGATTTATTAATACTTCATAATTATAAACACACAAATTAACCTCATTAATGCAAATTATAACCTCACAATCGAATATTATAATGTATCAAAAATATGTATTTTTATGTGAAATTCTTATTATTATGTTACAGCATTTGCACAAAAAAGGACGTCATTATCAATTGTCGTTTATTATATCAATTATCATTTTGTGATCTCTGCAGAATCTTTCTAAAGAAAAAGTGTTCTCCGCATACACATATATACATATGTATATAGATGAGATGTAAATGTGAAAAATAAAAGTGAAACTCTGGATTCAAAAATCAAGTGAGTTTTATAACATATTTTAATTATATAGTGTGTACGATTAAGTAAGCTAATTGTTACTGCAATTAACTTTTAAAACAATCTTAAAAGACTAATGTATGCCAATACTCTATATTTGTATATCACACATTGATAATGAATGAAAGATATTGCATACATATAAAATAATATGTTAACTAGGCTTTTAAAACCGTTTTAAAAGTTAATTGCAGTAACAACTAATATATATTAATATATGTATTCTTATATGAAGTTCTCATTATATGTTACAGCGTTATTTGCACAAAAAAAGGACGTCATTATCAATTGTCGTTTATTATATCAATTATCACTTTGTGATCTCTGCAGAATCTTTCTAAAGAAAAAGTATCTCCGCATATACACATATATATATAGAGATGGGATATGTAAAAAATAAAAGTGAAACTCTGGATTCGCAAAAATCAAGTGAGTTTTATAACATATTTTAATTATATAGTGTGCGATTAAGTAAGAGCTAAGTTATTATACTGCAATTAATTTTTAAAATGATTTTAAAAGTTAATTTCAGTAACAACATATAGCATATAGCTTATTAAATATATGTTAGATATTATTAAATGTATTCTTATGTGAAATTATTATTATATGTTACAGCGTTTGCACAGAAAGAACATTATTATCAACTTCGTGATCTAATACTTTCTGTGAAATAAGAAAAATTATATACATATATATAATAATAAATAATAATAAGTAAAATGTTTATATAAAAAAATATAAAAGTGCAATTATACGTTCAAATAATATATGTGCAATTATAACATATATTTAAGAAATTTGAATAAAAAGATTTTATGTGTGAACAAAATGTTAATATTTTACACAAATTTTTTTTATTTATAGTAAAATTTATAGTTAAATTTATAGTATAAATATAAATGGATTATATATATATGTACCGTAAACACTCGAAATCTGTTTTTCCGTATACTTAGTAGTCAAAATTTGCATATTTTTACTAGTAAGTATATGAAAAAACAAATATGGGGTGTTTACGGTAACATATATCATTTATATTTATATATAAAATATAGAAAATATAAGTTAATCTATAGAATGTCTTGAGTATATTATTAGTACATTATTAGTACATATATGTATATACCAATGTCATACTCAAGACATTCTATAGATATACTTATTATATACTAAAAGATATTTTCAGTATGTACTGAGAAGCAGGAAAAATCGGACATAGTAGCATTCTTAGTACATACTCAGTATATCGCAGTATGTATTTCGAATGTTCCTAGAACATACGCAATATACTTTTGTGATATTCTCAGAACATTCTCGGAATTTACATGTGCTGTGTGGGAAATTAGAAAGAATAATAATAAGTAAAGTTATATATGGATAATCAAAAGGTGTCTCAACAGATTCTGACTTTCTAATACATACTAGAATAATTAATATGAGATAAAGAACAAGTTTTATAATGAAATAACTTTCTTCGAACAATAAACCAAAAAGATTAATCAAATAGGCTTTAATATTTCCTTGAGACAGTTGAAGCTCGGGCAATATCCATCTTCGTTGCCTTAGTAAACCGTATTTACGAGGACAACTATTTTCTTTATGAAGAATTTTGTTACCTGGAGATGAAGAGAAACCGTTCGGCTTGATCAGAGCCGAACGAAAGTTGCTGCCCAATCACGGTAACCAATGTTAACCAGTGATAGCAAGTATTATTTGTAGCTGGTACTCAGAAATTACGCCGTAACAGGCACTGCCAATGGCGGACACTAAAGTCGCCCCTTTGATGATGAAACTCGATAGCTTCCCATTGGTATGTTGCTGCCCTCAATGTATAGGATCTCAAAGATCGAAATTGGCAAGAATTTGGCTCCCAAGGAATCATCCAAAGATGATGTCTTTATTTTGTTGCTGCCCTTGAGGAATCTTTTGGCACAAAAGCTACTTAAAGCGGAGAGCGAAAGAAAAAACACGTCTGTTACTTCTTGTTGCCAGGAAGAAGAAGCAAAACGGAAGCTAGCTACTCGCTTGTCTTTACAGCGACAGCGCTACTACGAGGTAGCACTGTCGGTAATTTTGACCGACTGATGAACCATGGCGTGATCGGAGTCGGTATTGTCGTATGATTCCGTAACACTTATTAATACGCACGATTATCAGTGTGTATTGCCGTGTATGTGTTCCTTCAAATTTTTTACAGGTAAGTGTCTCGTTCATTACAACCTAGTCCCGCTGCTCTGATTTACAGTAATAATCGTAATATAGATCTATTTTTGATTTCCATTTTCTCGTTTATATGTATGTAATGCAAAATAAAATAGAATAAAATAATATAGATATACAATCTTAATTATAATAGTTGCCCACAGCGCAAAAATCAGTTGACATAATGAAATACAGGCAATATTATTCTTTTAAACTTCCGAGAAAAGTTTGATTCATTCGATTGATCGATTGAGTGAATAATATATGTATATGTGTATTTGTATATGGGGCATTCCATACCAAATCAACAACTTTTTTCTTCGACCATTTTTTATTTGCTTCATTTTTTTTCATATTTGTGTATCTATTGAAAGTAGCTTCATTGAATTTTTTAAGATTTTTATCTCTATCGATTTTCGAGTTATATGTATACATTTTTTTAAAATTGATTTTAAATTTCAAATATCTATAACTTGAAGAGAAATAAAAATATTGTTTATAAAAAAATGGTAATTTTTTGTTTATGAATGTATTTTTCAAAAAAATATTGAAAAAATTATAAATAAATTTTATAACATTTAATAGTGTTTTAGTCAATTTTAACCGAAATTTTTTTTTTTCTTCAATGAGATCTTTTCGAATTTTTTCAAGAAATATATATTAATTGGATATAAATTGGCTATGAGAGCCATACGCGGGTGTTATAGCGAAAATTAATTTTTTTCGCTAAAACTTGTATAATGTGCACGGGGCACGAATTTTGCTTGATAATTTTAATTCCTATATTCCTTTCTGACCCCCCTAAAAAGATATTTGTGAGAAAAATATCGGGCCAAAGTCGCATTAAAAAAAAAATGTATAAATTTTAGACTTAAAATCAAAAATTTTGAGCTATTGACGAAGAGAGGATTCAGATATTTTCTCTATAATATAATATAATAATGAATATTATATTATACATCAGATTGTATCACACATTAAGCTGAAGATGGTCCAAAAAAAGGACCGAAACATTCTAAAGAAATAAAGAATAAGTATACAAAATTTTGCGTTCTTATTTCCGACGCACCGGCTCTTATTAGCCTATTCCTTTAATCCTTTATTCGAATATAACTGAGCCTTATCTCTATCAAAATATTCTTTTTTTCCTCAATAAGACCTCTTAAATTCTTTTCAAAAAAATTTATAACATTTTAGACTTAAAAACAAAATTTTGTAGCTATTGACGAAGAGAGGATTCAGATATTTTCGATATTTTTAGACTATTTTTCGATTTTTTTTTCAATTTTTTTTTAAAATCGCACTTTTTGGTATTTTACACCATTCCGATCTATAAAATAAGTATTTCCTTTTTTATGGACCACACACTAATTATGTGAAAAAAGTGGCCGTCGTTAAAACCAAAAATATGAAAAAATGTACTTTGTGTGATGCGAATCAAAAGTTCAAATGGGCATGATCTTCAAAATATGCTAGTTTTTGAGCTGCGAACTCACAGTTTTCTATTTCTTATCTAAAAATGAGCAAAAATATTACATTTATGGGCTCGTAGCTTAAAATCTAGCATATTTGAAGGTCGTGTCTATTTGAATTTCTGATCAGCATCACACAAAGTACACTTTTCCATACTTTTGATCGATTTTAACGGCCACTTTTTAAATATAATTAGTGCGTGGTTCTTTTCTTCTTTTAATTTATCAATATTTGTTTAGAAAAATATATTCAAAGAAAAAGATAACCACCTTTTTAATAATAATATTTTTTTTTAAGTTATAGATATTTGAAATTTTTAAAATCAATTTTTTTAAAATGTATAATTTAAAAATCAAGAGATAAAAATTTTAAAAAATTCATGGAAGCTACTTTCAATAGTTACAAAAACATGAAAAAAATGAAGCATATAAAAAATGGACGGGGAAAAAAGTCATTGATTTGAAATGGCCTGCTATATACACATTTAAAACTCATTTCAATATTTCTAATACTAAATTATTATATTCCTAATTAATATATTCCTAATATTATATTATAATTAAATATTACTCAATATTTCGCGAACGACTGCGGCATCGCTCGGATAATGTTTCCGTAGCATTTCGTTTGGCACATAATGAGTACCTTCGAATTTACAGAAATATTTTCCAACAATATTTTCTACATTATTGATTCATTCTGAGGTGCATATCGATATAACGCCTAAAATAGAAAAAAATAAAATAAAAATAAAAAATGAAATAAAAAATGTATCATTCTATGTAATACAAATAAATATATCACAGAATAAAATACAAATATAACTTAAAATGAAGCATAATAATACGTACTTTGTGGCACATAACACAGGTCATTATCAAGTAACAAAACGTAGTATGGTTGCGATTGCCAATTATCGATGTTATACCGGTAATTTTGGCTTCTAAAGTAATACTGATTACAGTATCGCGAAGGATCCTGAAAACGTTCAATTCGGCATTCGTTGTGTCATCCTATTATGACACCAGCAATGTCTTTAATTATATTATGCTTATATATATGTCTATGTCTAACAGTCAATCCAATTGCATATTTTACATCAGGCGATCTTTGTTCGTAAACTTCTTGATCTGATGGAGTACATATTGACTGAAAAATTAACACATAATTAATGTTTTTATTATATTATTTAAATATTTTGATGTAATAATTTGGATTCGAAATAATTAGTAAGATTATATGTTTAATTATATACTAATTTGTTACTTAAAATAATAAAATGTCTTTAATGTGTAATATTTACATTGAGTGAATGCAATTTTCTTACCACTTCATAGTTTCTCAGCGGTGAAGATATTGCTTGATGAAAGGGTTTGTCCATTGGCCACAAACAATAGTAACCCAAAATTTCCATTAAAACTTCCGTTATCTTAAAAAGAAGAAAATAGTTATTAAATTTTGAATTAATCACGAAATCATCTGTAATCACAAAATTTCATTTACAAATGTGTGAAAAAAATAAAAAATAGATTTAGATAGAGTTGCCAAATTTTATAATCGATAGCTACTGGTGCAGTTCTTATTTATAAGTTATTAAATAAACTCAAGTCACATAACAAGATCTTTACTAACTAAAACTAAAGTTATAAACAGTTCCTGTTATACATTCCTGTATTTAGATATGTATTTAGACATGTTTTTGTATGAAAAATTTGATGGAATTAACCACTTATGAACAAGACAATAATTTCTGTCGAAAACAAGATTAAATCAAAATGGTATATAAATAATTACTTACAAATTTTGAAGTTATCTTTTTTGGATAAGGCACCTGTAAACATTCTGTTATGGCATAAATCTTCACTTCATCTTCATGTATCCAAATGCGAAAACATTTAGTACTTTCTGCACAATTCCTATATAAACAATAAAGAAACATGCTCATTTACACATGTACAATGTAGATGCTCTAAACAAATATCCATTTAATGATAATTTTTTTAATTTATATGGAATCTTTTTTGTAAAAAGAAACTATTGCTTTATCTCTTAGAAGTGCCTCTAATAAAGAGGCACATCTAAGAGATAGATGCATGCCTCTAAAGTTAGAGGCGCAAATAAATGTACTCAAGGGCATTTATCGAGAATAGCATAAATATGCTATAAATGTGGTACAAAATAGTTTTTTTACGCGATTGCCTCTAGATGCGCCGCTAAATGTGAACTCATAATACGCCTTTGTCTTTAATTGTTTATAGCTCGAAGATTAATACATCGACATTTTCGCTAAAAAAAGATGATTGGATTAAAAAGATATATAATTTCAAACAAATTATATGTATATACATGAGTTTCGTAAAGTAAATAAATGTTATGAGTAAGTGTTATATAAAGTTAATGAATATGTTATAAATATGAACTACAAAATATGTATTTATTTAAATTATATGTGCACATTTGAATGTTTCGAAAACAATATATATTCCAAAAAATATTTTAGAGGGAAATTTTTTGACTTTAGAGAAACATCTAGTATCATCACCATCTTGCAATAAGTGAAAATTCTTCAGAAAGTATAAAATTCGCTTGATTTTGTTTTAATATTATTATATTTAATATATTTTCTTAAACTAATAAAATAAGTATATACAATATAATATCTTTATTTTGAACAAGTATGTTAGCGGTATCTGATGTAGCGGGATATCCGTGGAATAAGTCACCAGTATATGTATTATGTTATTATTTTCGTGTCGGGTCATTGTTGTGTTTTCGTGTATGCTTATCTGTCCGTTGCCTCGATCTTTATTGTATACTTTTGACGAAACGTGCCATGCCGTGATTGGCTTCATTT